>NW_016157159.1:68162-82039 GCF_001687245.7 Rhagoletis zephyria | reverse complement strand
ATTTTTTGAAGTTTGATTTATTATTTTGCAATTTGTGCAAGCTTTTAAACTTTTATTATTGTGGTTTCTGTTATAGATTGAATTATGTTTTAAAGGAAATTATTAAAAATAAATAAATAAACATAATTTGCAAACAATATCATTTTGAATTTCGTTGCTAATTAGTTGATCGCATCTGTATGTACTACAAGTATCCATATGCGCATGCCTGGGAAATGGATTTGCATTTGACTCCAGAACTATTATTTACAAATAATATCTACGAGTATTGCAGTAAAAGTCAAAAACAAGTTTGAAGTTAACAAACACATTGCTTTATACACTTTTTTGTTAATCTCCATCTTTAAAGTGAGTATGTGAAAAAACCAATTTTATCATTTTTTTAACTAACATGCATTTTTACTATTTACATAATATAATACTCGTACAAGAAGCGAACTTGAACAGATGCTTTTTAAGTTTTTAGCAACATTAACTACTAAATAAATTATATTTAACAAATGGTCATACATCTATACTTAATAACGAAATGCAAATCAGCAATTCTAACTAATATAAAAGTACATTTAATATAATTTAACTATATTAATTTATTTAATTTTATAAAAAAAAATATACATGAANAGGTGACTTTTTAAATAAATCACACTTTATTCCAGGAATATAGTCATGTAATAGATTATTATATTCTATAAATCTAGGTTTCAGTCTTTTGTAATGGCTAACAAGTATAATTAATTAAAACAAAATCACATGTCAGTTCAATGATATAAAAAACACACTTTTTCCTTTTTTTGTAAAAATAAAAATGTTCTAACATAAAAACTACTATTAAACAGTTGAAAAAATGTGAAAAAAATGTTTGCAGAAGGATATATTCTACCGAAAATTACAATAAAATACTGTTTCACGAAGACTTTATTTTAAACGATTCAGCGCAAGTTTTGTCTCAATTTAGTAGTCTTAGCCGGTTAGAGCTCGATATAGTCACGTGAAAAACAATTAGGAAAAGTTTTGGATATATTTCTTTTGTTCAATTTTTATTTCTATTTTTTTTATAAAAATATAGCCCCATATCTAACAACAAACTTTTTATTAGGAATTTCTAAGTATGCAGTTTTTTAGCCTATTAAATTCCAGTTTAAGGAACTGCAAATTTTAATTGGTTAAGAATTCGCGTTGGTTTTTCATATTTTTTTTTTTTGCTGGCGGGTCCACCCATAATAATAACACCATCCCCTAAAAAAAATTTATCAAAAATCAACGCGACTTCTTAGCCAAATTAGGCTTTTACTCTCTTAGCTATCATTTAATTGGGTATGAAACTGCAAACTAGAATTATGTCAAAATTGTTATTAAAAAGTTTTTAGTAAAATTTTAATTTTCTCAATTTTTCTACAAGGTTTGAAATTTCGACATATATGGTTTATGTAAGATAATGAGCTATATTTTTTTTTAATTAACAAACACTAAACAAACAAAAGAAAAATAGTCAAAGCGGGTCCAAATGTCATCCCCTACCATTTTTCACATGCCTGCACGTATTCAACGTCGCAAACGGTCTCGCGCGCAAAGCAAAACTGCAGAGGCGCTGAATTTGTGTATGTGTTCATGAATAATGTGACCAACCGTACTTCTTTCGGAAGTACAGTACTTCTTTTTTAGCTCTTGTACTTCGTACTTCGAAGTACAGTCAAATGTACTTCTTTGCAATATTTTGTACTACAGGTCCTCTAATTATCCGATCTTCTGGAGGATCGTCTCATGGCCTGGGCGATAAATTCGTTCAAACCATTAAAGTCGCCGGAGACCGACGGCATCATACCTGCGAGCTTCGTGAGGACCGGGTAGATTCCCAAGGCTTGGGGGATAGCAATTGTTGCATTCATCCCGAAGGCCGACTTTCGACTTCGCCCTGAACACATAGATTACAGCGCCTCCGAAATGCCTCCCAGAAGCTCTTTCTCTACCTATATTCCCTCAAGAGAGGACTGGGTAGGACGGGGTTACTAACGCTTCCGGACTTCTGCAATGTATTTCAGGTGGAAATAGCTGCCTCACTCAAAGGAATATCTGACTTCTTTATCCATCGCGTAGGAGTGCTTCTTAGGTACTTCTTCTAGTGTAGTTGCCGGGCAACAGTGACATCGCTGAAAACTGAGTGGCTGATGACATGGCGTTGGAAAGGCCCCCAGATAAGAAGCAACTAATGACGCCTCTGTCTCCTGCGTTCAGCCTTGGATGGCTGGGCCTAGTGTGAGCTCAGCGAGTGCTAGACTAACACGCAAACTTAGTACTCGCAATAATGAAATTTCATGCTTTACTAAATACCTAATAAAATGGACAAAAGAAAGCGATGCTCCTTTTGTGACATAAAAGAGAAAAAGAAAATGTTTTATAAGGCACTTTAAAATACTTTTTTCAGCGCAAGTAACGAGTGACCCATCGTTACCCCTTAAGGGCGCCGAATACCACGTTACCTCTCAAGAGCTAGTGATGGGAGTTTTGACACTGGGAGTTTCAACTGATCCCTTTTGTATCAGCTGTCAAGAGGAAGATGAAGTGTAATCATCTTCACACTTTCTTTTGGAGTCCAACCTTCGCAAGGCTAATATTAAAGCATTTTGGCTCACTCTTCAGAACTAACACTGAGCTCTCAGGGACCGAAATTAGCCGCATGGTATTCGGCTCGCGGCGTTAACCCAACCCACCCAACCTAGCCTGTACTTCTTTGAGCTATGAAATAGTTGGTCACATTATTCATGAATAAAGGCCCGTATGCTGCTCTCAAGAAAAGCAAAAACTCCATATAAAATGACGTACAAGAAATGGCAAAGAAATTTTCTTGAGTCAAAATTCCTTCAGGCAGTACGCAGTTCTTAAGGAATTTGCTACGCTTTCTACTACGCTTTTCTAAAGTTTTTTGTAAAAAAAGAGCACAAGGCAGCCCATGTTTGCAACATAAATATATGCCCGTTCCATTATTTCTTGAGGAAAGAGTGAGGCAACAGGCTATGAAGTATCAAAAATGTCAAAATTCCTTGGACACACACACGAAATAANATATGGAAAAAACGGCTCAGGGGAGAATCGCCTATCACAACCCGAATGTAGGAGCCAATAGAGCTTTTAATACTGATTCAAATGAAAGATGTATATATCTCGGTTCGAGGCCATAACGCAGAGAAACTCTTACTTGTTTGAAGCATTTTTGTTCCAGCTGAATCGGACGATATCATTTTTGGAGGAATGGGGGCAAATTATATAACCAGTTAGCGACAATTTTCGTATTGGTATCGGCTTTGTTGACGTATGATATAAAATATTTGTACGCCAACAAGTGCGATATCGATCCGAAACTTGTCGCTAACTTGTTAGATCTCCCCCCTGAAAAGCTTCTTCATCCATCAAAGCATTTTTCTTGAACCTTGGAGTCGATCCAAGGTTAAAACTGATAAAAAAATATTTCTGTGTTGCGATAAGTTCAAGTGTTTTAGCCGATATCATATAAATTAGTAATGAAAGTTTTTTCTAAACCTGAAAGGCTTATAATGGCGAAGGTTTAATGTAAAGGTTCGGTATCGGATACCGAAAAGGAAGTATTGGGTACCAAAATCTTTTTTAAGTATTGGGTACCGAGTATTGGGTACAATTCAGCACATCACTAATTGCCCTTATTCTCGCCGCTCTCAGTTGTCAACTCTACGATGACGTCACGCTAAAATTACTCTCACGAATTCTGCTTCAATCGGCGCAATCTTGTATTCTATCATTCTTGCATACGGATATATACATATATGTACATAAATACGCCGCTCGAACTCCAAAGTGATTTTTCTCTTTTCTGCTAATCCCACTCATTCGCTGTTCGCCCTAGCAAAGCATTGCTAGTTGGCGACATATGTACATACACACATACGTACATAAGCTGAGATACATACCCTTGGGGAAAATCTCTAGTTCTGAACTGGTGCGCGTCTAGTACATTTAGACCCAGTACTGGCGAAATTAACATGGCGATGTCCTAGGAAGTGTCAATTGCCCCCCGCTGCATCCCTTTTTCGATAGTTCCGAACTAGCCCTAAATTCTATAGTTCCGAACCAGTTCTAAAATCGGCAGATGAACGAAAAAAGCATCATGATTTTTCAATCTTTTTGGTTCTTCCGCGTGTGCGATTTTAAGTTATTTTGAAAGAAATGTGTTTTCAATTTAAAATTAAATTTGTTTGAATGATTGTAAGAATTGTACGTTTACATACCTTTAGCTGTCGCTGAGTTTGCAGAGGTGCTCGCTGTTAGATTCCAGACGGTCCCAAGATGTTGAAATGTTAACACAAATTTTGGTTTTGTATTACCAAGCTATGAAAAAGCATCTGCGAAATGCAGAATAGAAGCGTATTTGAACGAAAAAGCCACCGAACACATATCTATGTAAAGTAAACAACCCCCTGCTGCATCCCTTTTTCGATAGTTCCGAACTAATTCTAAATTCGACAGATAAGATCTAGATCGTTCTGCATCTCTTTTTCTATAGTTCCGAACCAGTTCTAAAATCGTCACTATAGATATAGATTTCTAGTAAAAAAAAACTGAAAAAATGAGATTTTAAAAGTACCACTTTTCGCCGATTTGTGGCTGGTGGGGATCTAGCTCCTATCGGACTAGTTCCTTTTTGGCGATAAAGACCTAGTACGAAACTAGAAATCTGATTCACTAGTCCGTGGTTTCCCTGCAGGGTAGCGACAGTAGTAAACACAATTGTCAGCGTAGTATATACACACGCACATACTCGTTTATCCCAAACAAAGAAAACGCGAACTGTTACTGGACTCAGACGCGCTGAGACGCTCGAAAGCAACAAATTAAATAACAATTAAATTAAATATCAACATATAAAAACAAATAATTAAAATAAAATTAAAGTTAAAATAAACTCTCGCTATAGAAATTTCCCTTTGAATACTCAACAACTCAATCAGTTCGCACTTCCCTTCACCCCCAGCAAGGCATAAGAACGAGGTCGAAATCCCAAGCCGAAGAAGATGAAATCGCTTACAATCATAAAAAATTCATTTATGAAATTTCGAGACTGGACAAATATTGCGAGAAGTGGTGGAGCATTAGCGAAACGGACCACACTGAGGCAGGACTGAAAACATATCTGGAGCACCTCAACAAATACCTGGCCCTGGTAGACGCAGCTAACGAAGCAATACAGATGAGAAGACGCGGAAAAGGTGCGATGCCTCGTACGATAACTCCAGCGACAACGGGTTGAACACAAAGCTGAGAATTAACGAGTTGCTCAGCCAATTCCAACAAAACTCAGAACTCACCAGAAACAACACATCCGTTGTGATGATGCCCCAACCCCAACCCGATTCGTACAATTACCTGAAAGTACCTGCTTGTGATACTGAAGTATTCTATGGAGGATACGAAGACTGGCCATCGTTCAGGGACATGTTCACAGCAGTGTACATAAATCACCCTAAATTATCTCAGGCTCAAAAGTTGTACCACTTGAGGCAAAAAACTAGCGGGAAAGCAGCCCTCCTTATTAAAAATTATGCCCTTAATGATCTCAATTTTGCTTCGCTTGGGACGCACTCAAATCCCGCTACGAAAATCGTAGAATTGTCGTTGACAATCAAATTAAAACTCTCTTTAACCTTCAGCCCGCACATACAGAAAACGGTGAAAAGATTCAACAAATTCAAACGACAATTAATAATTGCCTCTCTACTCTGAAAGCAAACGGAGTTTCCACTGAAAGCTGGGACCCAATGCTCATATATCTCTGCTCCTCAAAGCTCCCAGACGAAACTCTCTAACCTCAAGAAAAGAGTTACCCCTCTGGTCAGAAATGGACCAATTTCTAACAAATCGATACGAAGTTGTAGAACGGCTTAGCACATNAAGACGCGGAAAAGGTGCGATGCCTCGTACGATAACTCCAGCGACAACGGGTTGAACACAAAGCTGAGAATTAACGAGTTGCTCAGCCAATTCCAACAAAACTCGGAACCCACCAGAGACAACACATCCATTGTGATGATGCCCCAACCCCAACCCGATTCGTACAATTTCCTGAAAGTACCTGCATGTGATACTGAAGTCTTCTATGGAGGATACGAAGACTGGCCATCGTTTAGGGACATGTTCACAGCAGTGTACATAAATCACCCCAAATTATCTCAGGCTCAAAAGTTGTACCACTTGAGGCAAAAAACTCGCGGGAAAGCAGCCCTCCTTATTAAAAATTATGCCCTTAATGATCTCAATTTTGCTCTCGCTTGGGACGCACTCAAATCCCGCTACGAAAATCGTAGAATTGTCGTTGACAATCAAATTAAAACTCTTTTCAACCTTCAGCCCGCACATACAGAAAACGGTGAAAAGATTCAACAAATTCAAACGACAATTAATAATTGCCTCTCTACTCTGAAAGCAAACGGAGTTTCCACTGAAAGCTGGGACCCAATGCTCATATATCTCTGCTCCTCAAAGCTCCCAGACGAAACCCTAGCGTTATGGGAACAATCTCTAAACTCAAGAAAAGAGTTACCCCTCTGGTCAGAAATGGACCAATTTCTAACAACTCGATACGAAGTTGTAGAACGGCTTAGCACATACAGGTCGAATAAACCAAAATCGCTTCAACCTACTTTCACTCCTCGGTCATCATCAACGGCATCTCAATCCTTCAACTTCCGGAACAAAACTTAATCGTTTCATACTGAACAAAAAAAGCCAGTCTCATGCAAATTATGCAATTGTAGTCACTCCATGATGAGTTGCGTAAAATTCAAATAACTATCCGTTCATGAACGGAATAAGTTCGTCAAAGAAAACAATTATTTTAAAAATTGTTTGGCATACTCTCGTTCAGAGAGAGATGTAAAAGCAACTTCACTTGCGTGTATTGCCAAAAGCGACACCATTCTCTCCTTCATTTCCCAGCGAAATCCCAAACGCCAAACAATAAAAACCCCACTAAAACCTACGTCACATCTCACGTGACTATTGACAATGGAATGCCATGTACCTCTACCCAAGCCACCGCAGCAAATGCATCTCAAAGCTACAATGATAANACAAAACTCAGAACTCACCAGAAACAACACATCCGTTGTGATGATGCCCCAACCCCAACCCGATTCGTACAATTACCTGAAAGTACCTGCTTGTGATACTGAAGTATTCTATGGAGGATACGAAGACTGGCCATCGTTCAGGGACATGTTCACAGCAGTGTACATAAATCACCCTAAATTATCTCAGGCTCAAAAGTTGTACCACTTGAGGCAAAAAACTAGCGGGAAAGCAGCCCTCCTTATTAAAAATTATGCCCTTAATGATCTCAATTTTGCTTCGCTTGGGACGCACTCAAATCCCGCTACGAAAATCGTAGAATTGTCGTTGACAATCAAATTAAAACTCTCTTTAACCTTCAGCCCGCACATACAGAAAACGGTGAAAAGATTCAACAAATTCAAACGACAATTAATAATTGCCTCTCTACTCTGAAAGCAAACGGAGTTTCCACTGAAAGCTGGGACCCAATGCTCATATATCTCTGCTCCTCAAAGCTCCCAGACGAAGCTCTCTAACCTCAAGAAAAGAGTTACCCCTCTGGTCAGAAATGGACCAATTTCTAACAAATCGATACGAAGTTGTAGAACGGCTTAGCACATACAGGTCGAATAAACCAAAATCGCTTCAACCTACTTTCACTCCTCGGTCATCATCAACGGCATCTCAATCCTTCAACTTCCGGAACAAAACTTAATCGTTTCATACTGAACAAAAAAAGCCAGTCTCATGCAAATTATGCAATTGTAGTCACTCCATGATGAGTTGCGTAAAATTCAAATAACTATCCGTTCATGAACGGAATAAGTTCGTCAAAGAAAACAATTATTTTAAAAATTGTTTGGCATACTCTCGTTCAGAGAGAGATGTAAAAGCAACTTCACTTGCGTGTATTGCCAAAAGCGACACCATTCTCTCCTTCATTTCCCAGCGAAATCCCAAACGCCAAACAATAAAAACCCCACTAAAACCTACGTCACATCTCACGTGACTATTGACAATGGAATGCCATGTACCTCTACCCAAGCCACCGCAGCAAATGCATCTCAAAGCTACAATGATAAGGTGCTCTCACATTTCTCAAGCAGTAGAGAAAGAACCTTGGAGTGCAATGGGGTATAGTCATTGCGCTGGGTATGCAGTTACAGTTGCATGGCTATACTCAATCCCGACTCTTGCGTCCTCGTTCGCGCACTCTGGGCAACGTGAGCAACCCATGTGCGAGATGCGGTAACCAATCCGAGTGGAGCCTTGGGTCACGGCAGAAAGAGAGGGAGCTTCGGTGGGGCCACTCTGACTTATTCGGTTTAAGGGCTCACTGAAGTCTGCAGCGTCTGTTCACCAGTAGGTGCGGCTGCAAGCGGGTGTCTGCTTGGAGCAAGCGGCTCGCTATATAAACGTGTATTTGGTTGCGAAACCACCCCCGTCCCAGCAATGGGTTGTGCGCTGGGCTTGGGACCCGCCACGTAAAAACCACTTCCAGTGAAGAAGCAAGGCAAAGCCTCGGATGAGACCCCCCCTTATGATGACGACCACGGCAAATGTTTAAAGGACTACGATTTGAGGGCATGCACCTGGAATGTCCGGACCCTTAATGGGGAAGGTGCCTCTGCCCGGCTGGTTGATGTCCTCGTAAGGACAAAAGCTGACATCACCGCCATCCAAGAAATGCGTTGGACGGGGCAAGGCAAACAATGTCTGGGGCCTTGCGACGTCTACTACAGCTGCCATGTAAAGGAGCGCAAATTCGGAGTTGGATTTGTGGTGGAAGAGAGACTCCGTCGCCGACTACTGTTGTTGTTGTTGTTGTTGTAGCGACATTCTCCCCAAAATACTAATTCCACATCTTAAAATCAACGTTGGCGGAAGCTTAATAGCCCAAAACTCCATCTTTGGGTGGATATTAAGCGGCCCAGTTGCGGAACAAATCTCAACATTTTCCAGATTCCCTAGGAGATCTACTCAAAAGATTTTGGGAACAAGAGGAGGTTCCATCGGCTCCCACTCACACAGACGATGATGAATTTTGCGAGGAGCTGTACAAAAATACTACCTATCGGAGAGAAGACGGCCGCTACGTAGTAAAACTCCCATTCAAGTCAACATTTCCCGACTCAACCGCACTAGGGCACTCCAGACCCGCAGCTCAGCAGCAATACCTCAGCNCCTCGCATTCAAGTCAACATTTCCCGACTCAACCGCACTAGGGCACTCCAGACCCGCAGCTCAGCAGTAATACCTCAGCATCGAACGGAGCATCAAGAAGAAAGTGGAACTCCAAACCACATATTCAAAGGTTCTCGAAGAATACTTAACTCTAGACCACATGGAGCCCCCAAAGTTACGCGAAATCATACGTGATGGTAAATATTTCTCATTTTACCTGCCAAATCACGCTGTGATTAAACCTGATAGTAAAACTACTAAAGTCCGAGTAGTTTTTAATGCGTCAAAACTCTCTCACTCCGTCCTCTCACTGAATGACTTACTGCACATTTTCCAAAATGACCTAATGCTTATAATTCTCAAATGGAGGTTATATAAGTATGTGTTCAATGGCGACATTGAAAAAATGTATCACCAGATATACGTCCACAAGGAAGACCAGGATTTGCAGCGAATCCTATTCCGCAGATCCCGCGAAATCTGATGGAAGATTTTAAACTAAAAACAGTTACATTTGGCGTTAACTGTGCTCCCTATTTGGCCATAAGAATACTCCATCAATTGGCACAAGACACACAATAAAAATCCCCACGAAGCTCAGCAATTTTAGTCAATGAAACTTATGTTGACGACATTCTCTCAGTCGGGCACGATCTGGACTCAGCCAGCGAATCGATATCTCAAATTATCGATGTCCTAAAATCAGCAGGATTCCCCTTGAAGAAGATCACGGCAAATCACAAATCACTGCAGAAAGATATTCCTCAGTCTGATCTGTTAGATACAGATTTTCTCCAATTCCAAGAGGCAAGCTCAACGAAAACCCTTGGAATTAATGGACACGTTTTCATACTCAGTAGATCCGCTCCCTGACACAAACACTGCCACAAAGCGACAGATCTTATCAGCTCTCGCGAAACTTTTCGACCCGGCAGGATGGCTATCGCCCATAATGATAGCAGCGAAAACTCTCCTCCAACAGCTCTAGATGGAAGGAACAGACTGGGACGAAGCTGTCAAACTCACCTCACTTCTCAAATGGAACTCTTTCCAGAAAAATTTCTCGGCGATCAAAGAAATTGACATACCCCGTTGGGTGCAATTCAGCCCGGAACACCCAATCCAACTGCATGGATTTTCTGATGCCTCTGAAAGGGCTTTTTGCGCTTGTGTATATCTAAGAGTTCAACATGGCGAAACTGCAACTTCTCATCTACTCGCAGCAAAGAGCAAAGTTGCACCCTTACCGACTGTTTCTCTCCCAAGGCTGGAACTCTACGGTGCAGTCCTCCTCACAAAATTAGTGAAACAGATCCGATCCCAACTAGATTTGCCCTCTCATGAACTAACGTTGTGGACTGACCTTCTCACGTGACGGGCGCCTGTGATTCGCCGGACAGCTGTCATCGCTGCGGATTAGCCCATCATACATTACTTCATCGATCCTAATCTTCACCGCCGAACCGCAAGAAAAAGTACGAGCCTAAACAAGCTACTAGTCGAAATCGAAGCAAGCATCGTAAACAACAACACCAACGTAAACCGACGCAGAAAACTGAGCGGGGGAGAATTTCAAGGCGAAGCAATAGCCCCTTCCAACGCCGCGTCCGTGGTCTATTTGACAAGGCGTGGCAAACGCTTGAACAACTTCAGAACCTAGTAGAGGTCAAGTCACCGCAGCCCCGCCGGCATGTTGAGGATATGAGTCCGAATCTAATTGATTTATAATTGCGTAAAGAATATCTTAACACATTGAAATACTTTCCTTTATATATATAATCAATACTTACCTAAATACTTACCTGAATACTTATCTGAATTGAAGAATGTAATTAGCTTTATAATTTGAATTTTATACTTATACTTATACTTATTTAAACACCCTGTAAATTAAACATTCCTTCATATGCGAATTCGCCTTGTACTAAATTGTTTAGTAATAAGCAAACAAAAATCCTGCGAGTCATTCGCTCGCTATCACTCGCCTCAGAAAGTGCTCCAATCAATCCTCAAGTGTTAAGTGAAAAAATACCTGAAAATAATAAAGCTAAAGATATACATACATATATTAAAAATTCAAACTTTTAAATTTTTTAATTTCCTAAGGAAAAGTGTTAATTACCTACATTTTGTTAAATTAATTTCGCCTCAAGGCGAAACATAAACAAAAGTGGCAACGCTACGTCATATGAAGAAATACGCACGTCTTATTTGCAAATAACAATTTGCAAAATGGTAGACTTTGCCGTATAAACGCTGAGTTAATTTTTTATTTGCAAATAACTAAATCACGCAAATAAGTATTGATTAGTGATACTATTTGCAAATAAGCGCAAGACGCCACCATTCTTAGGTTTATTTTCTTTTTCGATGTTCATCTTATTGTCTTTTTATAATCAAGACGTTGCCATTTTTAATTTTATTTTTTTTTTCGATGGTCATATTATTGCCTTTTTATAATCAGGCGATTATAATAAACATTTTTCACCGTCGAATAAACAGTGAGTTAGGTATTTGCAAATTATTTTTATTTGCAAATAGCTTACGTATAAACGTGGTAACCAACAATATGTTTGTTTGTGTGAACTAAAAAAATTACAGTTTCTCCGTTTTCTGCAGCCAAAGCCCTGTCAAAATAGGATTTTCTAACCGCTAAGCGTCGGCGCAGCGTTATTTCGGTATGCTTCATACAAATCGTATGGGCATGAGAATTTTTTCACAGCCAGACTACGCTGATGCTTTTGTTTAAGCTTGATATACAGTTCAATGCGAGCGTGAGCGTGAACGTTCGCAAAGGCAAAGAATTCCATTTGTATTCTTATGGACGCTCACACACATCTGTCAAAACTTGCCGTTCACATGCGAATGCTTTGCGTACGCACACAGTTGAGTGTGAGCTTGAAAAAAACGCATATTATGCATTTTAAATTAGTTTTTATTCTTTAATTCTGAAAGATATTTTAATTCTCTATCTTTTCATGTCTCAACTATAGAAAAAAGTTGAGTAATAACGAAGATATTGGTCAAAATAAAAAGCTCACGCTCACGCTCGCATTTGACTGTATATCAGGCTTTAGGGACGGCTGTTACAGGCGAAAATATTTTTTGGAAGATTGCCACCTGTTTGAAAATTTTAATTTAATTTGATTATTAAATACCCGGCGTGCTTCGCTACACCTTAAAAGTATTTTTGTTTTGTTACTCCCTCTCACAACGTTTGAAAATATTAGTTGATACTGCAGTACATATTTGTATAGTACGGAGATTTTCTTCAAATTAAATAAATATACGGTATTTGAATTTTGAATTAATAAACGTTTGAGGAAAGGGTGCGATAGTCGACTCCAGTTATAAGATTATAAATAAAAGGTGCAATCCCGTATTCCTCGGACTCGGACTAGTAAAACTGTCAAAAAATAAAAATTCGCTCAGAGCGAGAGAGGAACCTTGAAAATTACGGGATCGCTTTCTAGTAAAAAATTGTAACTTCTGTCAACTTCAACATAACCTCCAAATTTTGGTTGTAAATTTTTGCTCATTTTGTATGTAAACACACTCAGCTCACACATGTAAATAACCAAAAATACTTTCAAATTCATTAGAATCCACTTAAACAAGTAATTAAATACATACACATTTACCAGAATTTACCAGCAAAAAATTCTCGGACTAAAACTGGTAACTTTTGACAGAGAGAAAACTGTATTTACTCTCTTTTTTGTCCTCTCAATTGTCAGAGAACCGAGTACGGGATCGATTTCCAGTAAAATCTGACTATTTCTGACTAGTCCGGACTCGTACGGGATCGCAACTTAAATTTCCAAGAGAATGTCGGTACTTTGCATATTTTCTAATTACCTTCGAACACATATGTATTAACTAACACCCATACTCAAAAAAAATAACAATGCTTCATAGATCGAATTTTTTTTTGAAAATCTTACTTCATAAAGCTCTTTAAATATATTTGATAAATGAGGCCATATTTTATAAATGAGGCCATAAGGGGTTCGGGAGAGAGTTACAACACAAAAATACGTTTAAGGCGCAGCGAAGCACGCCGGGTAATTGCTATTATGGAATAAAATCAATAATTTTTATAAAAAACCATTTTCCAAAACAATTTAATATTTATTGCACGAGCGAATTGAAATTATTTCCCGAAAGCGATTTGCGTAATTTCAGTTGCAGTTACACCTTGCAATTTTTATTGCCGAAAGTGATTTCTGCAAATTTGCAAAAAGGACTTTCTGACTCTATAAACGGGAAAGTAGACTTTCGATTTCGCATTTTGACAGCAAAATGCGTAGAAAAAGAGCTAGCATTGCCACGTTCAACCACACATTTAGTCTGGTAAACTATGTATGTTTATCAACAGCAATACCGTAGCTTTTTTCCTACAAAAAAAAATAAATTGTAACAAAAATTTGAAGAATTTAATGAATTTTATTTACTCAAATGCGTTATGCCTTTCGACAACGGGTGGATTTAAAGTTGGATGAATATCGTACAGCTGACTGCAGTTTACCAACTACCAGAATCAAGCTTCCACCACGATAACTCGGTAACCGGTAAACCGATACTAAAATAATTTTACATAAACAAAATACATGGGG
>NW_016157159.1:62651-68134 GCF_001687245.7 Rhagoletis zephyria | reverse complement strand
GGGGGGGGGGGGGGGGGGGGGGGGGGGGGAATTTACCGCAAAACTCCACAGGCAAACACCGATGACCTACCAACTGTCACTTTGACGAGCAGTATGATTGCAAGTTTTTGTGTGTGGGCACTTTGATGTCTTGATATGCATAAGCATTTGCCGCAAGACGCCGCCAGACAACATTCTCTCAATTTCGGCGTTTAAAAACATTTAAATCTTAAAAAAAACTTGCTGAATGACTTCCTTAAACGTTATCATAAATAATCCAATAGGGAACAGATTCTTATTTTGATTCAATATTAATATTTCATCTATGTTACCACCAGCACACATTCTTTCAAGTGAAAATATGGCTATCAAATTGCCTACAATAAATGTCAAGCAATAAGCGCTGACATATATTGCAGCCCATGGGAAATAGGCGGTATCCATTGGAAATATATTTTGTCACATGGTTATGACGACATTGGTGTTTTCTTGTGGAAACAGGGTTTACCGAACACCGAATTACCGAGTACCAAGCCCTCATTTTTGTTATTGAACATAGCGAAAAAAAATGCAACGCTATGATATTATTCGTTTATTCACATTTTTACGTTTTTCGCCATGGACCATGAGTCACAATACATGAAAGGTTCGTTCAGTGAACGACAATGCACTTTTGGATGTACGTTGCCACAGGTGCACGACATGTTTTGTAATGCATAAAAATTTACAGACTTTTTTCATTTGTATTTGGAAAAGCATCAAAATTGAAAAAAGTATCTCTCCAAAATTCATCTAAAAATGTATCACTTTTGATCCACTTGGAACAAAACGGTCACACTGAAAGCAATTCTCATTCGTACTGTGATTAGGTATGTAACTTGGGAAAGGAAATCGCTGCATCTTTTAGGTGCATCAAAATTACATCCCGAGCTAATAAAAGCGATGTAAAAATATAACGAGAATTGCGAATTTTAGGATAGCTAAGTAAAGTGTTAATTTTTCGTAGTGGCTGTTCTAAATGCAATGTAAAATGTTTAAGAGAATACATAACATTGTACCTACTTTTTCATCCCTGGTATGAAGTAAAAGTGGGCAGGGTAGTACTAGTGATGTGCCGAGTCGAGTCGACTCGAGTTCTGACTCGAGTATTTTAGAAGTACTCACGTACTCGAGTAAGCAAATTATAGTATTCGCATACACAGACTCGAGTACGGGTCTCGAGTACTTATAATTATCAAACACCGAATCAGGTATTTTTGATATATAAATGGCGGTTTAGCGTTAAAAAAAATATATATGTATATATATTTACCAAATACACCACACAACTAAATTAAATTTAATATCGTTATAGGTATTAATTGCCAAAGATGAAAGGAATTTTAAATTCCAAAGGAGTAATTTTATTGTTTATGAATCTAGATCTCATGGAATATTGTCATTATAATTTAAGTACTAGTTGAACCTTTAAGGTACTGAAGATTTATTTGTTTTAACTCATTATTTACTTTGGATATTTTTTTTATGACAGACTACTAAGTTCTAGTTGTACTATGATAAATAAAGCAACTGTTATTGAACCCTATATTTATTTAATTTTAATTATTATTTGTAAGTATGTAGGAATTAGATTTCTATGTTTGGATCTACATAAATCGGATATACTGTCTTGGAGTTAATAATAATATCATGTTAAATAAAAAGTCGGCATTTCGGTTGGGTGCATGTTCAGCAGTCGAATCTATAACGTATTCGAATACCGAGCTCTGAACTCGAATACTTGATCCGAGTATCTGACTCGAATCCTGACTCGATTCTTTTTTAAATGAGTACCAAAATACTCGAGTACCAAAAATAGCCGACTCGGCACATCACTAGGTAGTACTACACTCAGAAAAAGGATTAGTTTCGACAACTAAAGATATTTAGTTCCCGAATTTTGACAATATTTGGGAACTGTTACCAAGGATCGGGAACTATTACCATGGGTTGGTAAGTATAACTAAATATATCAAAACTTCTAATAATCATCTAGGTTGTACCAAATCGTTAATTTAGTTGAAGGGTTTGGTAAATACTAATAAATATTTCTTTGAAGCATATTTCTACAAATACCATTCAACTTAACGTATGGTTCATAAAACCATGTTATTAAGCTCTGCTAATGCAGGTCAGCTTTCTTTCTAAAAATGGTTTAGGCATAGTTACCAAATCTTAGTTGAGGCAACCACGATTTGGTTTGAGAGCGGAACATATTCATGCTTGTGAGCCACCCCTAAAGAATGCTTAGCGCTCTCTGAGCACATGTGTGTTTCAAATACGAAGAACGCCAGCTGAGCAATGCACACAGTCCCACTTATTGAATCGTTTGAATGTGCTGGTATGCCGACCATTCCCTGAAGGAAAGATTGGTCCAATCGCTCGAAAAATATAGTCGTAGGTATAGTAGCTTTGTATCTAGACCAAAGGTAGTCCAAAAATATAAAGCAATGTAATGTAAAACAGGTGAATTGTACATTCGGACCACAATGTAATGCATAAGGTATGAGTTTTGATCTAAAACTGGTTACAATGTCATGCAATAGCGGCCAACGGGTACAATTAACGACTTGCTGATATGTAGGCACTTAGTCAACAAATTTTCGTGTGCGACGTTGGCATGCGAAGAGAGTATCCGCTTAGAAAATCTGAGAACCCCGGTTCGAATCACAGCTGGCGCAAGTTTTATTTCCCGATACTAGCAAGTCAATATTCTTACTAAGTTTCATCAAAAAATTCCTTGTCGTTTAAAGAATAAAGGGAATGCCGCATTATACTAAAGCCAGCCTTTATAAGTATAAGCTACTTTTCCATACGAACCCAGATATATTTCATATGAATTATAATTTGAAAGTGTCTATTTAGCCCAGGAAAAGCAAAGCAGTTTACTTAAACCAGAACTTCCAGCAGATATTGTTAGCAGCCCTGGTAGTTTGCTGAAAGTGGCAACACCACGAGTAAGAACTGCAACCAAAATTTATGTTTAATACGCCTTGACTGCAACCAACTTTGGTATATATTTTCGTCGGATATGAGATAAGGACTCTAGACAGCGTACGAGCAACACAAGGGGCTTCAAACAGCAAACAGCAGGCTTCAAGCTAACATCTTTAACGTTCAACCTACGACTATTTAAGCAATTACCGACTGTCGTTCAATCCTACGTATTTCATATGTATTTTATGTTTTAAATGTACAAGTTACGCGCTTACGTGTTGTAAAAGTAGAAACCTTAACAATAAATTTTTATACAACTCAAACGTCTTTACTTTATTCATTTTAAATCCTTTGTCGGTAAGCAGAAGCAGTTCTCACACTTCAAGAGATATTGACCTGGGTTTTCGCACGACTGTTCCTGTTTCATCGTTTTTTTTTAAGAAATTCTTACCACCATATATGTACATATGCATTATTTACACTAGTAACTAATTATGTAAATAAGTGTGTATTTTCTATGCTTATTATATGCAAATAAAAGAAGAAAGTAAACACAACAACCATCGAGTAAATTTTTATTTGTGTCAAACTGAAACATTTTTCCAATAATAAACGGTTAGCTGATTCAAGTCTACAGCAAGTTCTCAAAATTAATTGAAAACTTGTATCACCCAAAGCATTGTTTATATTTGCTCAAGTACTAATTTGTACTGGAACCTGCAAATTTTTACTGGAAAAGTGTATCATAACCCAAAAAATTTGCAAGAGAGCGCTGAATCGAGAGCGTAACAACACGGGAGAGCTGCAAATTCTTGCTAGTGAAATTTTTACTACACTGAGAAAAAGGATTAGTTCCGACAACTAAAGATATTTAGTTCCCGAATTTTGACAATATTTGGGAACTGTTGCCAAGGATTGGGAACTATTACCATGGGTTGGTAATTATAACTAAATATATTAAAGCTTCTAATATTCATATAGGTTGTAACAAATCGTTAATTTAGTTGAAGGGTTTGGTTAATACTAATACATATTTCCTTGAAGCATATTTCTACAAATTCCCTTGAACTTAACGTATGGTTCATAAAAGGATGTTATCAAGCTCTGCTAATGCAGATAAGCTTTCTTTCAACACATGGTTTAGTCATAGTTACCAAATCTTGGTTGAGGCAACCACGATTTGGTTTGAGAGTGGAACATATTCAAGCTTGTGAGCCACGCCTAAAGAATGCTGAGCGCTCTCTGAGCACATATCCCAGCAAAACCTGCGTGACCAAAACTCCAACACAAACGCAAATTGTATGCTGTTACTAACACACATATAATAATTTTTGATAGGAGTGCCATCTATTGTTTTTTCTTGCGAGGTATCTTTCGCATATGAGTAAGTAGTCAAGCTAATCTTTTCACATATGAGCAAGCAGGCAAACTATTTGGTTTGAAAAATCACACGTACACAAAACTTCTGGGAGCATTTTTGATTCACTATTAAGAATGTGATAGCAAAACGTGCCGAACTTAATGGGCACGCGTGACGGTCACGTTACTAGGAAAATGACCGTCACTGTTCTTGCTGGGATGTGTTTCACATACGAAGAGCTGAGCAACGCATACAGTCCCACTTATTGAATCGTTTGAATGGGCTAGTATGCCGACCATTGCATTGTGCGAGGAAATCATTGCTCCGCTTCCGCTGTTCGTATATGGGTGAAACACGCATGTGGTCCCAGAGCTATGGCATGAACCAACTAACAAGATCCCCCAGCACGGCAACCGTGTATTTGTAATTGCATTTGAGAAAAAAAATAATAGTTGATGACGTCAGTTTTAATCGGTTCTTTCATTCACACACAGGTTTCATTCCGTTTCATTCACATGGCGGCGAAAAAATGACGTCACTGCAAAAAAATAACTTTTTTCTCGCACGCCGTGCTGGGTGATCTTTATTCGTTCGTTCATGGAGCTATGGTATGTCGATCGCTGCGCTAGGTAGAGAAAGAAAAGTGTGTGCTATGACCAGTGTTGCCAGGTCTTCGGCATGAGAAAACGTCCGTCTTGGTCTGAAAAAACGTCATTTCCTACCCAAAAACGTCTTTTTCAAATGTATGCACACAGAATTGTTCTTATTAAACTTTTATTGTATGCAAAGGTTAAAAACGTCAATGTGACGCAGTGCGGCTCAAGTGTGGTGCGCAAAATGGTCACAATGAGGTTTGAAAATAATAGGAAAAAAAGACAAATAAAACTCGGTTTAGTTTAATGGTTTTATTAATTGTCCAAGTATTTTGATTTGATTTAGATATGTTGGTTTACAATGGTTTTACCTGAAAATAATGTGGCCTGGTAGCTGCAGTTCTTTCTCCTTGGTCTCCCGATGTGAAAGTGAAAAAATCTAAAGCCGTGATTTTCGTTCGAACCGCCGGACAAAGAAAAGACGTTGAGGGGAAATTCAACGAAAGATACTTTATCCGGCGGGAAACTTAAACTAACGGCGCGAATATATAATATACATACATGTGTACAAGTAT
>NW_016157159.1:57880-61511 GCF_001687245.7 Rhagoletis zephyria | reverse complement strand
AAAAAAAAAAAATGTCAGAATGAATTCAATGGAAATCCGTATACATACACGGCGAATTCATATCTCATTTCAATTATATTTTTCTGGCACGCGGCGGTTGTGTAATCTTAAGGTTAGGTGAGTATGCGTAAAATATCGTATTATATAGCTATGTTTGAATGTAATTTTTTCTTAATTACAGGATGTTGCTGGGCATAGTTTCTGCTGGTGTTATTTTTCGGCAAATAACACCAACATCGAGGGACTTAATCGAAGTAAGTACCCGATTAATTTGCTGGCTTTTCTGGGTAAACAGATTTTCCAAATTGCTGCCTTTTCATTGATTGACTAAGCAACGCCATAGTGAGTTATTCAATACCTACTTTATGCCACAATCTTCCATGCAGCCAGTGTTGCCAGAACTTTTTGGACGAACCGGCTAAATTGGCAAATAAAACCGGCTAAAAACGGCTAAAATGTTTCAACTAAATTTCACATGTTTTATTTAAATAAATCACGAGTAAAAAGACCATTTCTTGGAGAGAAGGTACAAATTCGAGCCGGAACAAACCTATTGTCTTCCCTACAAGGCCTTTTCAGACTGACCGATTCTCAATACACTCAAACAGAAACCAATACACAAAAAACGCTGTAAAAATTTCCCTTCAAATTTAAGGCAGTAAAACAACGACCTTAAGTTAACATCAACCGAGGCCATTTGTTGACAGGGATGCAAAATTACAGTTACACAGAAGAACTGGTCAGATTGTTCAGAAATCCCTTCAATTCTGATGTAAAATATGATGCCAAAAGACTGAAAATATCAAATTTTCCCTTACCTTAAACCTTTGGGAGTGACAATATCTACATGTAATATTTATTCTGTTTGTTGGCACTATATTGGCACTAAACACAAACGCATCTTAAGTGTCTTAACAGTGAANTATATGTTTTGTAGTTTAGGCAGAATTGATTATGCGCTATCTGGGAAGACAATATCTACATGTAATATTTATTCTGTTTGTTGGCACTAACCACAAACACATCTTAAGTGTCTTAACAGTGAAACAATTTTTTATTTTCTAAGTTTGCGAATAAAATTTCGCACTTAAAATTAGGAAATTTATAAGAAACATTTTATGGAGAAAATCCCTTCTTCGTTTAAAATAAAAATAAGCGAAATCGGCCCAATTTCATACAACCCTGCCTGACATGAAAATTTTCTCCACGATAAGACTAGTAGCCATTTGTAACAGATGTTGGGTCGCTTAGTCAAAAATGGAAACATGTATACATATTTGAAATTTAAGAAAACATGGCAAATAGCAAAATCGGCTAAAAACGGCTAATTTTTTTCTGCAAAACGGCTAACAAATCGGCTGCCGGCTAAATCGAAATTTCTCCGGCTGTTTGCTATTGCAACCGGCTAAATCTAGCCGGAAAACGGCTAAAATGGCACCACTGCATGCAGCTATGAATAAATGATTATAGTTCGGTTAAATGGGCATCTTAGTCGTACATACATATGTGCTTAAAAGGCGCAATTCTATCCACTAGTATACCCCAAATATGTATATAAAACAAGCGAATTATCAATATGAGTTTTTCAAACCAGTACGAATCACATACCCCAAACTGTCCTTCGGGTAGCAAATTAGATCAGTCGAACTTTGCTCCATTCCATTTCGAATATTTCCTGAATTCGTGGTTGTTTAGCGAAAGCGCTCACAGGACAGACAACGATATACATCATATAATGGAACTCCGACTAAATGGTAAAATGACATAGGTTAGAAAATGCATAGCAAGTATGCATACGTTTCTAGTAGGCGACTGTATACACCGCATTAGTTCAGTAAACTGTCCTTAATTCGTCAGCTGCTCGAGAATCCTTTTACCCTCCGTTTGTATGTGATCGTGACTAAGCTCCATCTCGCTTCACCATACTGACGATTTCGCAAGCTTGCCATAGGGGCTGTAGACCTTTTCACTGCGGCGCGCGACTTATTTTGATCAGATATTTCTTTTGTAATTGCCTTGCTGCCATAATCTTTTCGCTAGGCATGGCAGTTTTTTTTTTTTTTTGCAAAAAAAAGAAAAGGTTTTTAAAGAAGTTTGCAATGTAACGGCGAAAAGCGGGCGGTATGCCCGGAAAATACTAAATTTTGTTTTATCTGGTAAAAATTAATGTAGTGCTATTTCAGTACGGAGTTAGTACACATTCCAACGCAAAGGGGGACAATCTTTGGCGAGTGGCGAGTGGGAAAAAGTTCATTGTTTCGCTATTTCACTAACAACTCATTTGAAACAGATACCGATCGCAAATTTACGCTGGGCTTGGGCCATATAGACCGTGACTACAATGTTGGTGAGAAACAAATCAATCTTCAACTATGAGATCCTGGCGGTATGGAACCTGTTGCACCTTTTAACTCATTATACTACAAACTCCCTACAGGTGCCATAGTTTTGTCACGTCTACTCGACACTGCCACTTATGCCTGAAAATACGAAAATTTCCATTTGAATTAGAAGCCTTTTGCGAACAGTACCACAGTTTGATTAATACCAGTTAAAAACAGCTTTTCGCAAAGCTTCGCAAGGTATCGATAAGATTCGCGACATCTCCTGTATACCTGTCGATGCCTATCATTCTAACATGGAACTCCAAGCTTTGGAGCCACATAGTTTCAAATTCACCACAATTGAAGCTAACGCACTGCAACGTGAATTTTCACTATGGTGATTATTTAATGGGTAAAAAAAAACGAAAGAAAAAACAAATTGATAAAAACTAACAAGGACGAATTTGTAAGCAGGTTTGTGGCACACGGTTGTCAACAATAACGTGAATCAATCAGTTCGTTAAATTTAAAAATGTGCAATCTTGCTGCGATTTACTAATAAAAAATGTGTAAATATTTGTTTACTTAATTTAATCGCGTCCAATGATTCGACGGCTGAAAAAGCAGTGTCCGGTAATCGGAACGCAATCGACACCACTGATGATATAGGAAATCCGACATGGACTACTACAACGAGATTGACGCGTATTTTGAAGAATGTCCGAATACGAAAGAAAACAACTAGAGATCCTGTTTGTTTTCTACTGGAGATAATTAAAAAAAAATTATTGTGTTCGAAACACACCCCGCGCATGCAACATTTACCTGGTCAATTGCACATAATCTGGATACCTGTATCATCAAAACCCAAGTGAAATTTTTAACAGTCTTTATTCAATGGTATAGGTTCCAGTCTGGCTTGCGGGTCCCCATTCCAGCTGACGGTTCTCTTCGGGGTAGTATCCTGGTTTTCTACTACTTCCATCATCATCCTTATTCGAAATGTCGTTGGTCTGGTAACAAAGTTTTATGTTCTTACCTTCTTTTTTTGTTGTTAACCGTTTATTCGAGGCCTAATTGGTTTGTGTTTTTTATCAGGGATTGCTGGCATAACGACATGCTGCGTATCGTGCGATTACGAACAACAAAACACAAACAAAAAGAAGCTGATTGTCACCGAACCGAACCCTTTTGGAACCGAAGATATGTGAGTTTTTAAATATTTTTTTTGTATTATTTTAAATTGTTCCTTTCGGGCGGGTCTTACACTATAAACTGCCTACACAGTTTATGCAATCTCTTCTAAA
>NW_016157159.1:51923-52639 GCF_001687245.7 Rhagoletis zephyria | reverse complement strand
GCACATGCGTTCTTAGTGCGTTTTAAGTTACATCCACCAATTGTAAATACTTCGGTTGGGAGCTTCAACCTCTTTTGAGCTGCTGACGAAATAAAGGTTCGTTGGGACCCTTGGTCAAGCAATGCTCTGAGTTGAAACTGTTCTCCTCGGTGCTCTATTGTCACTATTGCAGTTGGGAGGAGAACTTCACTTTCATTGGCAATTCGGAGCGAATTAACATGCGCGGAGATTGAGCAGGTGGGTTGCTTATCCGACTTGTGGCTTGATAACTCTTGGGGGCAATCTTTGGTGATCGCGTGCGCTATGCTGTGTTGCGCTATTATTTTTTGAGTTTGCGTATTGGTTGGGTGGTGATCATAGGGGATCACTTGCTCTTTATTTTGTGGGGCTGTGGTCTTTNGTGGTCTTTTGGATATGACCACAGCTTTCTTTTATTTGTCGATCGGGGTTGATCGATTTCTTAAGATTTTCTTTTATACCAGCATTTTGAGAATGACCTCTGGATGTGTGTACATGCAGTAGGGAGTTATGTCTTTTCTGACAATACACTCATGCAAATTGTGAGTTGCATTTTGCCAACCTATGATTGAAAGCAAGGCAGTTGGAACACAATTTATGCGTTTTAACAAAGTTTATGCGCTTTTGTGTTGAGAATTTTTTAAATATGGGGCATCTCTTCATCGGATGTGGGGTGTCGCATAAATAACAGGAAAACA
>NW_016157159.1:24284-51898 GCF_001687245.7 Rhagoletis zephyria | reverse complement strand
CATGCAAATTGTGAGTTGCATTTTGCCAAACTATGATTGAAAGCAAGGCAGTTGGAACACAATTTATGCGTTTTAACAAAGTTTATGCGCTTTTGTGTTGAGAATTTTTTAAATATGGGGCATCTCTTCATCGGATGTACCCCACATCGTCGCATAAATAACAGGAAAACACCGCATTGGAATTTGTATGAAAAGCTTTTGTTTTACTGTGGGATTTTATTAGAGCAGAAGTCTTGGTTACGTGTTTTGGGAATTTCATTTCTACCCTTTCTAACACTTGAAATGTGGACGTTAGGAATTCCTCCATTTGAGACCATGAGGGAAGGTCTTTTCTGGAGGGCAGTGATTGCTCCCAAAATGTCCGGGTTTCTCTGGGCAATTTTGATACGCAAATATGTACGAGGATGGGGCCCCAACTGTCTGTCAAAACCCTGTGGGCATTTAAAATGGACAGACATGTTTTTATTTTGCTTTGGAGATTAATGATCTGTTCACTATTTTCTTCGTGAACACTAGGCAGATTCATTAAAACTTGGATTTGGTTATCCACTAATATGCGTTTATTGTCATAACGTTCGCTTAATGCTTGCCATGCCAGATCAAAATTCTCGTCGCTAAGAGGCAACTGCTTGACGATTTGACCGGCTTGTCCTTTTGTTTTATACCGGAGGTGGTATAATTTCTGAGCGGATGATAATTGGGGGTGGTTTATGTAGACGGCTGTAAACATATCTCGGAAAGATTGCCATTCTTCATAACCACCGTGGAAAATCTCTGTATCACATGGCGGGAGATGCAGATGCATGTGAGGATTTTCCTCTATGTGTGAATTCTGTGCTTCTCGGGAGTGAGAGCTTGGGGGACTTATAGCTCGGATCAATTTGAGTTGAACTAAGATCTTCGCTTTAGTCATTTCATAAGTATCAATACTAAATTGATACTTGCCTTCCGCCAACGCCAAAAAATTATCTGGAAGGTATTCATCATCCTTTAAAAAAAGTGAGTCATATGCGGATTGTAACCGTGCCCAGAGATTGTCAATAGTTTTTTCTTTTATTTCGAGGGCCGACTCTGTGAATCCCTCTATGGGAGAAGAGGTGAGTCTGGCACATTATCTCATGAAGCCATCATTTCCAAAGTCAACAGTCAACGCGCGCACACAGGAAAACGGCCACCACAGAATCATATCCCGAACGTAATTAACCTATATATGTACTTAACCATAATTTAATTTTTCAAATAAAACATTTATTACGTTTTAACCAGATCGCGAGTGTTTTCACTTACTTAAAACGAACAAGAAGAACCTTTTCAAAGTTTCAGCTAGATTTTCAAATTTTAATTCGGATTTTGAAGAATTTTTTTGAGTATGCAGTTTGATAGCCCATTATTTGCTAAAGAGTCGTGTTGATTTTTATTTTTTTTTTTTCTCTTGTAGACATTTGGTTAGGTGTCGGTTGTCGAACGAAGAAGCTGCTGCAAAAAAACAAAGCTTGTTAAGATTTATTAGGAAAATAATTGAAAATCTGTTCTACTTACAAGATTTAGTAACAGATAAAAATGGAAGTTAAAAAACGTCATTTTTTGCACAAAAAACGTCCGAACATCAACAAGATACAAAAAACGTCCAAATGACGTTAAAAATGGCAACCTGGCAACGCTGGCTATGACATGCACAGAATTGTTTGTCTCAGTGCATAGTTATTTAAAAAAAAAAGTTTGATGCCAACCGGGATTTTTGAGTGGATATATAATTCATGTGAATTATAATTTGAAAGTGTATATTTAGCCAAGGAAAAAGCAAAGCAGTATACTTCCAGCAGACATTGACCTGGGTTTTCGTTGCCTGTTCCTTTATCATCGTTGTATTTTAGAAAATTCTTACCACCATATACATATGTATTATTTACTTTAGTAACTAACTTATGTAAATATGTACGTATTTTTTATGTTTAATATATGCAAATAAAATAAGAAAGTAAACACAACAAACATCGAGTAAATTTTAATTTGTGTCAAACTGAAACTTTTTTTCCAATAATAAACGGTTAGCTGATTCAAGTCTACAGCAAGTTCACAAAATTAATTGAATACTTGTATCAACCAAAGCATTGTTTATATTTGCTCAACAATGACTTTATTCAACTAACAATATTGTCCAATCAAGGTAGTCGTTTTGTAATTATTAACAAATATACATTTGTCCCAACTAGAAGTCTTAAGTAAATTGCAGACTTTCGTGAACTATATATTTATTTCGCCATATCCAACTATGCCACTTGATCACTATAACCAAATCTCTGTTATTATAACTAAACCTTTTTCTGGGTGAAGCAGAAATTAGCTAGCAGAAGTAGAAGAAGAATAAGTGTCAAAAGCCGCCATTTGTTGAATTGGTTTAGCACAAACTAAAGTAAAATGAGTGGAAATCAAAATATTAATGATGTACTGGACTGTGTAAGTGCGTGTGTGTAAAGCAAAGCGTTTAAAAATGATTTATAAATAGTAAAATGTTTACAGCAGAATGTCAAAACAGTGCAACAGCTGTTCATTTGCAAGTTTTTGCTAGTTTTGTGTTCATTAACTTTTTCTGCTAGTTTTCTCTTCTTCTCAATTTTACGCTCTATTTTGCTTTTACGCTCTCTCTGCAATGTTTTACTGGAGAAGTTACTATACAAACCTAATATTGTCCGCTCAAGGTAGTGGTTTTGTAATTATTAACAAATATACATTTGTCCCAACTAGAAGTCTCAAGTAAATTGCAGACTTTCGTGAACTAGATATTTACCTCGCCATATCCAACTATGCCACTTGGTCACTATAACCAAATATTGGTAATTATAAGGCGCGAGCTCATAACTTAGCGAAGGAAGGTGCCCAAACTTAGACGACGGCGAATAAAGACGCGTAAACTTATTTTGGGGAATAATGCTGAAGTGACAGTCCTTGGCTAGGTATAAATCTATGTTTACGCGTCTTTCTTCGCCGTCAACTAGGGCTACGCGTCTTTTTTCACCGTTTTTTTTACGCGTCCTTTTTCGCCGTCAAAACAGTGGCGCGCCTTTATTCGTGTCTAGGTGTGAAACTGTATGGACAAACCTCGTTTATTTGCTATAAACAAGACATGGGTATAATAGATAGTTTAAGTAAAAGAAAGATAAACAAATTCATTTTACATATGAGGCCATGAGGGACAGAGGAGCCTATCTACAAAAAAATTTTTAGTAATATGAGAACGAAGGATCTATAAAAAATAAATGCGGTCTTTTACTAAAAAATTCATTGCACCTACGTGATGTGACATATTACAGTAAAAGAAAACTAAAAGGGCGTGCCTCGGACTATTTATTATCGTTTCGATTCTGGTAATGCATTTTAAGGTGCACCTCAACTGTTTTTGAAATGTCAGTTAAGCTACTCTGGCGTTCACGGCCTCATATAATAGATACATTTACATACGTATATAAATACGTTTTTATTCAATCTCTGTATACGTACGTGTATAAAGAAGAATATAACAAAAATTTGTGAAACAAAAAGCAACACATAAATATTTGCAACGCACGCTTTTAAAAATATACTTCTCATAAAAACGCGCTTTAAGCTCTTGTCTTTTGAACGGGATCTTTGCCTCAGAGCAAACAAATTATTTAAAAAATGGGCTTAAGTGGATATACCGAAGCGCTAAAGAGCTCAAATTCACTGCACAAACTGCTGTTCAAACCTCCTTTTTTCATTTCCTCTATATATGTATCAAAGATCTGTCAATAAATATTGAACGTGTGGCATATTTCGTGATATCAATTCACGGCCCGGCATTTCGCGTTGCATTTCGAACAAATTAGATGTGGTATCACCATACATATAATAAAAAGTATAGATGATTTTCAATAAAATAACATTAAGATAAGATTTCCAGGCTTCATGTATTGAACTTTAAACCTGTCAACACCAAAACATGCACGTGATAAATATTGAACATGCCGCATTCCCGCGTTATCCATCACTATTTTGAAATCCACCAATTAGTCTGTTCCAATAGCAGTCCGGTTTACAGGATTTAGTCAGAACTTACACGAAGTCGTTCCTATTGACATAAGTCCTGTAAGTGGGAACACATTTGAGAGAGTAACTGAGCAACTGTTCCTAGTCAGAAGTTACAGGATTTAGTCCGGAGTTTCTTTTCCTGTAAGTTCATGAAAAGTGTCAAACGATCAGCTGATTTGCATGTGCAAGCAAAAACTAACAGCGGTGAAAGCAAAGTACCTTATATTTGTAAAAAAAAATGGAAGTAATCAACGAAATGTTTGAATATGTATAGATTTTAATAATTATTTAGTGATATTTCAGCTAAATCAGTGTTGTACAAATGACATGTAAACAGACCGACTGACGTTTTTACAGGAAATAGTGCTTTTTGCGTTCCTATGCACTTCTGCATCTGTTCTCCTTTTACTCTCATTTGAGAGAGTAAAATTGTAATTTGACAGTTCCACAGGTTTTAGTCCGAAGTTCAAAGGAACAGACTAAATATGGATCACGATCCAAATATCACAATAAATATTGATCGTGTGACAGGCGCCCCACACTGTGATAAATTAACGAGTTGAAAGCCCAACGAAAATTTTCTTCGATATATGGTTAGTTATTTTTGCTGTAGTAGTGTTGCCACCGTTCAATTTCCAATTACAGGTCTATTCTGCGCTGGTAATAAAAAGTTTGTAACCGGTAAATAAAGTTCCTGTCATTTTTTAAACCCTTTTCGCATTCTGTGTACCAAAGAACGTAAATCTATAAGAGACAACACGTTATAATTGTAACGAGTGGGAACATCATAGCTGAATTGCTGAATATTTTAACTGCATTACCAACGTTCCTAGAATCGCGGTGACAAGAACTGGGGTGGGCTTTAGATTGCTAACCCCGGAGTTCAGCATTAAGGAAAATATGGGAGGTAGATGGGGGTCTAATAGTTCCCTGTATGAAGTTTCAAAGCGCGCAACTTTATAGTTTTTAAGTAATTTGTTATTAAAGTTTGTAATTTTCACCAACTTGTATTGGACTATTTCACAATATATAATGCACTTTCCACTAAATTTACACGTTATTTACACTCAATATATGCGCAGTTAGAGTGTGCACGTTCAAACAAATAAATACTTTTAGTATATTACAGCTTTTTTATAAAAAATTGATTGTTGTTTAATTTTATGAGAGTACATGCAGAATATGTGGAAATGGCAGCAGGACTGTGTTGCCATATCTAAAAAACCAAGAGTGGAAAGCAAGACCAAAAGAAAATACGATTAAAAGGAAAATACGATAAGGTTCTTTTGTTCAGATAAAAATAAATAGTAGGGGGATTGGGGTCATATTCCCCTCTTCCGGCAACACAGAAAGGAGAATTCTACGTAGTGAGGGTTATAATCCCTAAGTGCGGCCGAAGGCCGCCTACGCAGAAAGGTGTTCTATGCAAAAGGTGTTCGGCCGCTTTTCTTTGGCAACACAGAAAGGAGAATTCTACTGTCTGAGGGTTATAATCCGTAAGTGCGGCCGAAGGCCGCATACGCAGGAAGGTGTTCTATGCAAAAGGTGTTCGGCCCCTTTTCTTTGGCAACACAGAAAGTAGAATTCTACTGCCTGAGGGTTATAATCCCTAAGTGCGGCCGAAGGCCGCCTACGCAGAAAGGTGTTCTATGCAAAAGGTGTTCGGCCCCTTTTCTTTGGCAACACAGAAAGGAGAATTCTACTGCCTGAGGGTTATAATCCCTAAGTGCGGCCGAAGGCCGCCTACGCAGAAAGGTGTTCTATGCAAAAGGTGTTCGGCCCCTTTTCTTTGGCAACACAGAAAGGAGAATTCTACTGCCTGAGGGTTATAATCCCTAAGTGCGGCCGAAGGCCGCCTACGCAGAAAGGTGTTCTATGCAAAAGGTGTTCGGCCCCTTTTCTTTGCCTTAAAAATGTGTTTCAGTATTTTATGGGGGAATATTACCCCAATCCCCCTACTATTTATTTTTATCTGAACAAAAGAACCTTGTCGTATTTTCCTTTTAATCGTATTTTCTTTTGGTTTTGCTTTCCACTCTTGGTTTTTAGATATGGCAACACAGTCCTGCTGCCATTTGCACATATTCTGCATGTACTCTCATAAAGTTAAACAACAATCAAATTTTTATAAAAAAGCTGTAATATACTAAAACTATTTATTTGTTTGAACGTGCACACTCTAGCTGCGCATATATTGAGTGTAAATAACGTGTAAATTTAGTGGAAAGTGCATTATATATTGTGAAATAGTCCCATACAAGTTGGTGAAAATTACAAANGTGCATTATATATTGTGAAATAGTGCCATACAAGTTGGTGAAAATTACAAACTTTAATAACAAATTACTTAAAAACTATAAGGTTGCGCGCTTTAAAACTTTGCATACACCCCCTTTAGAACCCCCTCTACCCCCCTATTTTCCTTAATTCCGTAATCGGGGGTTACCATTCTAAAATTTTTCCAAGAACTGGTAACATTTGTTGGTAATAAAATTTTCCGGTTACAAAATCTTCGGTAACGTGCAGAATAGACCTGTAAATCCAACTTTTTTAGTCTGACTTTATACACAGCAAACATACCAAAAGTTACCAAAATATAAAAAAATTGCCAAGTTACAAAGCACTCAAAAAGTTACCTATTTTGGTCACAACTGACCAAATGAGGCAACCGTGGTAACCACACGCGTGTTTCACCAATATACGAGCAGCGGTAGCGGAGCAATGATTTCCAAGCACACAGAGTCATTCATTGAATCGTTTTTATGCAATGGTCGGCATCAGTGTTGCCGTTTTAGCCCTTTGGGGGCTAGATTTAGCTCCCACATACTTTTTTTGGCCACATAAATTTAAAATTGCCCCTAGCCCTTTTTTTAGCCCCTTTTAGAATTTATTCATACTTGGCATGAAAAAGTTGTATATGCTTAATTTGTTTTTTTTTTTTTGCATTTATGTAAGAGATGAACTTTTAAACTAAGAAAGACTGATATATATATATATACATATATGTATTGTATGTTCCTTACGCTTTTATATATACATACTATAAAAGTGTTGGGGCTGTAAATGATTTAACTATAGTTTAAAATAGATAAGTTCACGGTTTAATATGCTAAATTTGTTAAAAGACCCGTCAAGTCGATTGACCGTGTATGTTCTTGCGGTGTGATTTTACCAGCATCCTGGTGTCGTGAGTGGTGCAATTAGCTCAATGTTCCAAGTAAAAAGTATTTTGGCGGAAATTTCTTGCACTATATGAGTCAAAGCCGTGTTTGTGGAAGATTAAGTTCACGATATTGCAGTTGTTAATTACAAAAAAAAAACAATATTTAACAAAATGCTGGTAAGTTATATGCTTCGAGCCTGATGGTACAATCACTTGAGGGAACCAGCAAGCTGGTGTCGTATATTTTCCCTTTTATACAAAAAGGTTTTTGGTTGGATAAAATTTTCTTCCAGAGTTCATTGTTTTTATAGACCATTACTTATTGAAAATGTTTACGTGTATACTTATGTAAGTAAAAATTTTAGCTACCATTTTTAGCCACAACGACTTTTTTTAGCTTTTTTTAGCCCTTTTTTTAAAGGAATTTGGCTACCTCTAAAAATTATGCACGGCAACACTGGTCGGCATGCTAGCGTATTCAAACGTTTCAATAAGCAAGGAATGAAACCGAAACCCAAACGGAAACCGTAACCGTTTAAAACCGTTTCGTTTTTCAAAACCGAAACCGAAACCGTAACCGTTATCTTGACCTGAAAAGGAACGATACCGAAACCATTTCAATCACAGGTTTCAATCGGTTTCCAGAAATTTACAAAAATAATAAATAAAAATTTCTTTGAAATAAATGATTTATTTAACCAAAATCAGCAACATTTTGCTAAAATTCTTGTTAAGTAGTAAATAAGTATGGCAAGGTAACTTTTCNTGTAATTTTCGATTTTCTTTCCTCAACGTTTAAGACATTGTGATTTAAATAATATCAACAAAATTTCTGTGAAAAACCGAAACCGGAACGAAACCGAAACCAAAACCGAAATAAATTTTGAAGAACGAAACCAAAACCGAAACCGAAACACTTGGCAAAACCGAAACCCAAACCGGAACGTTATTTTGAATCGGTTTCATTCCTTGTCAATAAGTGGGACTGTGTGCACTGCTCAGCTGGCGCTCTTCGTATGTGAAACACTCATGTGCTCAGAGAGTGCTCAGCATTATTTAGGGGTAGGGATGTTCCGATATAAGTAAATACGAGTATGTACTCGATACTTTTGTTTCAATACCGACTACTTTTTTTACTTGAATCGTTTCATCGATACCTACTTAGTATCGAAATTAAAGTACTTGTATCGAATCGATTTGAGGAAGTGCCATATCTTTCGGTCATATACTTTCTATGGAAAATAATTGCTTCGCTTTTATGAAAAATAATTGATCTAAGCAATGGCACCGCCAAAATCTAAAGAGGGGATATATTTTTACAAAGTTCAAGCAATGCCTTGTAGCCGTAACGTTTTGTGGGAACCTTTCAAAGGTTTAATTTTTTGTCTAAGTAATCGTATTACTTCTAATGTTACTAATGATCAAATAAACATATCGATACCTCACCTGAAAATATATTGAAAATATCTGAGATAGGGCGCTTTGAATCGGCTCAGCTGCCGATGGCGTTTTTGTACCGAGTTCAGAAAGAGGGTGGTCTTGAAAAGTTTTCTGATATAAGGCGTTTTTCAATCAAATTCTGGAATAGGGTGCTTTTGAAAAGTTTTCCGAGATAGGGCGCTTTGAATCGGCTCAGCTGCCGATGGCGTTTTTGTACCGAGTTCAGAAAGAGGGTGGTCTTGAAAAGTTTTCTGATATAAGGCGTTTTTCAATCAAATTCTGGAATAGGGTGCTTTTGAAAAGTTTTCCGAGATAGGGCGCTTTGAATCGGCTCAGCTGCCGATGGCGTTTTTGTACCGAGTTCAGAAAGAGGGTGGTCTTGAAAAGTTTTCTGATATAAGGCGTTTTTCAATCAAATTCTGGAATAGGGTGCTTTTGAAAAGTTTTCCGAGATAGGGCGCTTTGAATCGGCTCAGCTGCCGATGGCGTTTTTGTACCGAGTTCAGAAAGAGGGTGGTCTTGAAAAGTTTTCTGATATAAGGCGTTTTTCAATCAAATTCTGGAATAGGGTGCTTTTGAAAAGTTTTCCGAGATAGGGCGCTTTCAATCTGGCTGCCGAGATAGGTCGATCTACCACTCAGGTGTCGCAAAAGCTATGTCACAGATAACGCCTGAAAATTACTTTCGCTTTGTTGCATATAAAAGGATGAAAAGTTATCGATATAAGTAGGTATCGATACATTCGGTTCACTTATATAAGTAGTATCGAAATAGGGATTCATGAACGAAAGACACAAGATCACGTAAGAACAAGAGAGTGAAAAAAGTCGATTTTTTTAGCGGGTTCTACGCCATCTTGTTTCACTGGAAAACGAGCGAAAAGAAAACAAAGCAAAGAAAACAACGAAAACCAAAATTAGCCAAAATTATTGTCAGCCACTTTAAACGCACAATTTAGGTAAAATGATGCAACAAAATGCTTTGAAATGTGTTGTCATGTTGAATTAACTCTTCTTTACTTGAATAAAAGTGTAAAATAGTGGTGCTTGTGATGTAAACAAACGCTCAGCTGACGAACCCGCTTTCGGAAACTTTTTTCTCAAAACCAGTTACAAATACAACGTCGCGTTCTTACGTGATCTTGTGTCTTTCGTTCATGATAGGGATTTGAGTAAACTCATTTGAGTAGGTATCGATACTTTGATGGTATCGGAACGTCCTTATTTAGGGGTGGCTGACAAGCATGAATATGTTCCGCTCTCAAACCAAATCATGGTTGCCTCAACTAAGATTTGGTAACTATGACTAAACCATGTGTTGAAAGAAAGCTTATCTGTTACTATGTTTATACGCACGTATTATTTGCAAATAACAATTTGCAAAATGGTAAACTTTGCCGTATAAAAGCTGAGTTAGTTTTTTATTTGCAAATAACTAAATCACGCTAACAAGTATTGATTAATGGTACTATTTGCAAATAACCGCAAGACGCCGCCATTCTTATACTAGGTTCACATATAAGTAGATTATCCTCATTTTCGAGCTTAACACCCTAATCTGTAATTATAACAAGAGATTAGCCATATAAAATTCGTCCCTTGTTAATCTGTAATTATAAAATAATCTCAGATTTAACCGATAACTTTTCGGTGTCCATCCTAGTTTTATCGATTGTTTTTGCGAAAAAGAGGAGAAATGCCAAATGTAAAAGTAAACAAAAATGTACACAAGCAAGTAAAAGAGGTTTGTAAAGGTATTTTTAATAAAATGTTAATTTAAAATATATTTATGTTGCTTATTATAGCAGAAAAACGTGACCACGGTGGCACAGTGAAGAAACATAACTTTTCCTTGAGATGTGAGAATAACGAGCACAACAAATTTGACGGCTAATAATCTGAGATTTGCCTGTGTAAACGGGGTGATTAAAAAACGAGCTTTGATTGAGATAATATTGATATGTGAACATAGTTTTAGGTTTATTTTCTTTTCCTTTTATGAACCATACGTTAAGTTGAATGGAATTTGTAGAAGTATGCTTCAGAAAAATATGTATTACTATTTACCAAACCCTTCAACTAAATTAACGATTTGGTACAACCTAGATGAATATTAGAAGCTTTAATATATTTAGTTATAATTACCAACCCATGGTAATAATTCCCAATCCTTGGTAACAGTTCCCAAATATTGTCAAAATTCGGGAACTAAATATCTGTAGTTGTCGAAACTAATCCTTTTTCGCAGTGTGTTGAAGTTGGATGCAGAAGACGAAAAGAAAGAGAAGGGACAAAAAAGTGAAAGGGGAAACGAGAATGAAAACGAGAGGACCTGAGAAAACGTCAAAAATTACGACGCGTTGATTTGGGGATAGCGCCATAGTTGCCAACTTGGTGCTTTAAGCACTAGATTTAGTGCTTTTTGAAAATTAAAACGCCAAAAAAAAATTATTTAGTGCCTAGTGCCTTTTTTAGTGCTTTTTTCTGAACTAAAATTACTTAGAGATAGTTAAAACCTGAAATAATTTGGATTATTTAAGGCTGTGGCAGCACTGAATTTACAAGAATCTACAAATTTAAATGGACTAAAATACAACCATGATTGATAAAAAGCTCAAGCTGCAAACCCACCTTGTTAAATTGTATACGCAAGTAAGTTAAGTATTTGTTTTTTTCTTTTCTTATTATTTGTACAAATTTTGTTTTTTTTTACCACCTGAGTAAAACGCATCGTTTCTTGGTGCTGAATCCAAATCTGGCCTCACAATTGCTCTAGCACTAGAATTTTGAGATATCCTAACCTCAAAGTGCCAAAAACACGGTTTTTAGCGATATTTGAGGTTATATAATGAAAACATCAGATTATTTGCTCATTTCTAATTAGGACATCATTTTCGTTTAGTGCGATTCGATTTTTCTTTCTCGAGATATACCAGTTTTAATATGCAGTACTTCGGTATAATGTTATGAAAAAAGCATCCCTTGATTCAAAAAAAAATTTGGTGCTTTTAGTGTGGCAAAACGTTTTTTTTTCCAAGTTATTGGTGCTTTTTGAAAATCGAAAGATGGCAACACTGGATAGCGCGCACTGACACTCATTAACAATGGATAACGCAACGCTTAGCGCTCCAATTTAGGGACGGCAGCGAGGCAGAAGTGAGAACGAATCGCAATCGTAGGGTTGAACACGCAACATTGGAAACTTTAAGTATTTTCTTGAATAATTAATTTAAATAACCCATCCAGCGGGTTTCCTTTGTGGATCAGTTTGTTATATCAAAATAACCACTAAAATATAAAGCGTGTTCTATAGTTCAGAGTGGGATCAGAATCCACTTCGCAAATAAACGTGCGTATGAGCTTTTATACATGCGCAAAAACGTTTGTGTGTGTACCACATACATACATACAATTATTCGTAAGCGCAGCAATAAAGGGAAAAACGACAACGAATTTGTCAAGAAAGGTATACAACAACGAGTTAGCATTTTCAACGGAACAGCAGAGAATTTACGACGAAACGGCTACAGGCAAGTAGGCAACGATACAACGGCCAGTGTTGCCGTTTTGTTACTTCTAACCAATTTTGGTTATTTTTTTATTGCCTGTGAAGTTGTTAAGCTATTTCTCGTTTTGGTTATTTTTTGATATTTACTGTAGTTTTTAGTTGACATAGGCCAGCTACACCTGTCGAGGTTGAGGAGAGTAGCAGCAGCACTGGCAGCCCCCAGCAGTGAAGGTAAGAATATTTGGAATGAATGTGTTAATATTTCTTACATATGTATGTATTTGTTTTCTAATATACAGAATACATAATATACATGGTCGGCTAAAGACTACTTCAAATGAATACATACTTAGATAGTGCATATCGTCACTAGACACGAATAAAGGCGCGAGCTCAAAAGTTGACCGCGAAAGAAGGCGCATAAAAAAACTTCAGCGAAGAAAGACTCTTAACATAGTTGACGGCGAAGAAGGACACATAAACTTATTTTCGCGGTCAACTATGTTTGCGGGTGTAATAGTATGTACATTCCGTTAATAGTTGTTGGGGAATAGTACTGAAGTGGTAGTCCTTCGCCAAGTATAAATCTATGATTACACGTCCCTCTTCGCCGTCAAATATGTTAGGCGTCTTTTTCGCCGAAGTTTTTTTTAAGCGCTGCTTACTTTATTAATTTAAGTGAAGATTAATAATAATAATCTTACAGCAAGTAGGTGCAGTGAAAATACCATTCCAGAGTTTTGAAAAAATCGGTTTTTTGAGCTTTTGTAAAATTTATTTACCATCGTATGCGCGGTACTACGTTTGGCGCGCTGAGCGACGATATAATTCAATAAGCCCAATTTTTAATTGTTTATTCTTAATCTTAAAATATATACAATATGGTTGTTCACGCTGATTAGGTATTTCATTGATACTTACAAAGAAGTTGGAAACTATGTACCTATGTACTTATTTAAAAACGTCATTTAGACTCTGGTAATGTTTACGAAGATATTAACATTCATTCATATGCATCTAATACGGGAAGGCTGATTTTCTTAAATAAGTATTTACAGCCTTAGGGCCGGTTACTAAATGTCTGGTTAACACTAATCTGCGGTTAAACATCGTTATCGACGTCTTCGACTTCATGCATACAACAGGGAGTAGGTAACGTCGATAACAATGTTTCACCGGGGATTAGTGTTAACCAGACATTGAGTAACCGGCCCTTAAAAGGATTTATTTTTCAAAAATGAAAATAAAAAGTGATTTTCTTTGGTTTGTAAACTTTTTCTATACGTACTATATAAAAGAGTTTGTGATGACCTGAATTGTTAATCTAATAAAAAATTTGTTATTTTTCTTTACATTTGGTAACTTTTTCGTCTAAACTTGGTTACAAAGTTCTTTGAGCGGCGGCAACACTGACAACGGCTGGCAAGCATCGCTCAGCAACAGCAAAAACGACTTTCAAGGAATTTACCATGACGCAATAATACTAGGTGGTATCAGTTGTGACAGCTCGATTTGACACTGCCTTAGCTCAGTAGAATAAGAAGAAAAACGGGAAGAAATTAATCCCCATTTGAGGGAAAAATATAAAATTTCATATTTTCTTCTAAACAAAATTTGCTTTTCTATAGTATATTCGCAATGAAATTAAATAAAATAAGATATAATCAGCCTTATCATGAGTTTCATTTTCCCGGAACCGGTTCACTTTTCACTTTCGGTTTCCATGGTTTTACTATGAGCGGATGACAAATTTTCGGGTGAATTTTTTTTCAGGCGAAACTCAGGATAAGGCAGAATACCTTTTTGAGAAAACAAAATGTGTATACTGAGAAAAAATAAAAAAAAATCAACTATATTATTAGGCAAAGAAATGTTAAAGAAGTAACACTGTTTCAGCTAAGGCAGTCAATATGGCGGAATCAGAGCGAGAAGTTGCCAACTGATAACACCTTGTATTATTGCATAATGGGAATTTACTACGTGCATATCACAGTATAGACAGTAGCCAACCTTTTTGGGATGTTGTTGTAGAAATCGTTGTTGTTGTAGCTTTATTCACCCTTGAGGAAGGCACTGGGTTGTGTGCTGCTATTTAACGGCCTTCCTCAGACTTTTTCTTAGATTTCAGGGTTGTGTGCTGTATTATTATTAGATAAATAAATTGAAGCATTTGACAAATGGCGATTTTATTAAAAGAAAATTATAAATGGTTTTGAAAAACCAAACAAACGATCGTGCGAAAGCTCTATTTTTGTGTGTTGTTCAAATTTTAATTTTTTTTAAGAAAGCTTATATAATAATAACAAAAAAAGTAGCGCTAGCAGGCTTTCGACTGACTGCTGAAAAGGCTTTGTCTTAAATAGGGACACGAATTTCGATACGATATAATACCACATCGATACTTTTGGCATTCGATACCGATATTTTCTACTCGATAGTTTTAAAACGATATTTTTTGGAATCGACTACCATAACCCTAGTATCGTGTCGAATCTCATAAACTCACATTACAAGGATAATTCTATTAACAATTCGTCCCGATATAAATTGGGCTTTAAAGAACAGAAATGTGTAATGTAGTTAGGATTGCATGTAGTGGAATTTGACCCCGCGACCTCGTTGTTTTAAGTCAACACATCAATCTCTACGCGGTTACACAATATGTTAGTGTTTGACCGAGATTCTCCTCCGATTTGTCGCGCGCGCCTTAATGTTGTGGCACAAAAGGGGTCCCTACAGTTTTACGTCGACTCTGAACGGCGATTTGGTTTTAATGGGAAGCTGTTTTTCATTTTCAAGCTGTGCGCACTGCTAACCATTACACCACAGCGGCCTATATACGAGACCTATATTTAGATAAATTTTTTGGATTTTGGTATCGATATTTGGAATATCGAGTCTTTTTATTCCGATATTAATGGGTACCCGATATTTTTAAAGCGATACTTTAAATGAGTACCACATCGATACATTCTGTTCGATATCGTATCCCTAGTCTTAAATGCGCCGGAGAAGATCAGTATCCTTGAGAAAATTGTAAATTTTACATATGTTGCTAGCGGAAGGGTTCATTAGCAATCCAAATGGATCATCATTTTCAAAAATGCGGTGTCTGTGATTTGCCAGAACAGGACAAAAAGCTACAATGTGTAGAACGCTAACGGTGGAATCACAAAAAGGACACTGGTTAGGACTGGAACCATTCAGTAGATGACTGTTTGTAATAATGGTGTGGTCAATACGTAATCGTATATAGGGAGTGATGTAGTTTGCTGGGACGGACGTCGAATAAGTTGGTTTAGACCGATTAATGTTAATGCGGGAGTAATGGTAGGTATAATTCATCCAGTCAGCTGCTAACTTGGCACTTTTTTGTTGAGGAGCTATAATCCGGCTTATGTCGCTCTTGATAAAGAGAGAGGAGGTCATTGTAGGGGTGTTGCACATTTCTTTGGCAGTTGTGTCCGCAATCGAATTGCCTTTGATGCCCGAATGACCCGGAACCCACATAATTCTCAGTTTGTGGGGAGAGGCGATTAGGACGTCTCTTAAAGCACAGACAATGTAATTGGTATTGCTGAAGTTTTGTATGGCTTTAAAGCACAAATTTTCCTTTGCTTTGCTTAGAAAAATTAAAAGCATGAAGAATGGCAGTAGCTTCAGCTGTGAAAACAGAACAGAAGTGTAGCAGAAGACCGTACGATAAAGGTATATTATTTTCTTTCACAGCAGCGAAAGAGGTGTTAGAAGATTTAGATCCAGCAGTAAAAATGAACTGCCAGCCACTCGATTTGAACTGATTTGCAACTTCAGAGAATCGAGCTATGTACTCACAGCTAGTTGTGCTGAATTTAGGAAGGCTAACAAGATCGCTGACGAATGATTCTTCTTTAACTGTCCATGGCGGGTGATGAGTACCCCGAGGTATAGGATTTGTTAGCGGTAACTGGTTGTCTCTTGCATACATGGCACATTTATAAATGGTGGATTGCACCATAGGCAACCGCTTCCGTGAGGCAGCTCTATTAAAGTCTTTCAGAAGCAGAGAGTTGGAGCCAATGACGAATTTTGGGTAGAGCTTATAGATGAAATCTACCATTATGTCGTTTAACGAAGGCAGCCCAGCTTCAGTTAACATATTCTTTATTGGAGATGTAGGGAAGGCGCGAAGAGAGCGGCGAACGGCGGTATCGTACGGAGCTGCTAGCATCTTAAGATTATATTTGCCATGATGCCCATATATTTCTAGTCCATAGCTGATAGTCGACAAGATGAGCGCGAAGGTGACCTTCAACAGCAGAGCCGGGCCGATGAATGAGCGCTTGCACGAAAGATACTTAATAATACTTAAGCTAGAAAATAGTTTTTCTCTTGTATTTTTACAATGATCTTTGAATGAGTACTTACGAGTCTAATACAATACCGAGAAACTTAAGTCTATTTGTACAAGGTATATTTATATTATTAAAAGACAGTAAAGGAATAGTACAATTTCGTTTCTTACAAATATGTATCCATTTGGATTTAGAGGATGAGATTGAGGCGCCTGAAGAACGTGACCAATTGTAGATGAGAGATAGAATTTCAGTAAAAGATACCATAATCGAAGATAGATTAGAAGTTTTAGAAAATAGTAGCAAATAATCAGCGTAAATAAGATGACTGACGTTGGGAAAGTTGTTAATGATGACACTAATTTCATCAAATGCAATAATAAAAAGAATAACAGAAAGGGGGGAACCTTGTGGAGTTCCATTATCAAGAGGAAAGGTAGAAGAGAGAATGTTAGAAATGAGAACGCTAGTTTTACGATTCGAAAGAAAAGATTTTATAAAGTTATATGTACGAGGGCCAACTTTCCATTCAATAAGCCGTCTTAATACCACATGGATGCCAATACGGTCAAACGCTTTTAAAAAATCTATCGAGAGTAACGATATGTGGCTTCTGGAAGAAAATGCTTCCGAAATAAAAGTATCTAAATGCAAAAGAGTCGGCGTAAAACTGTAGGTCCCTCCGCTTTGTGTGACAACATCAAGGCGCACGCCACAAATCGGAGGAGAAGCTCGGCCAAACACTAACATATGTGTAAGCGCCAATCTATTATTATTATTATTAAATGCAAAAGAGCGTCAATAGTGCCCTGCCCCTCTTAAATGCAACCTGGTTAGGGTTATGAACATACCAGGTGAGCCTGGATGCAATAACCTTCTCCATCAGTTTACCAAGGCACGGCAGGAGGGAAATAGGGCGGTAACTACCTACCTCGCAGGGGGGTTTACCTGGCTTCAAAATTGGTATGATCGAGCTCTTCTTCCACAAAACAGGGTAATCACCAGTTATATAGATGTTGTTATAATGTGATACAATACGGGAAAAAAGAAGAAGGGAGATGTTTTATGATGGTATAGGAGATCTTATCTATGCCAGGTGTTTTGCCTCTAACAGTGGATAGAGCTGTGCCGAATTCAAATACAGAAAGATTAGCATCTAATAGCTTTGCAGAGAAAGATAGAGCGTTAGGAGGGAGATACGAGGATGAGATAATTGAATATTTAATAGAATAAAATTCAGAAGGGAAACTAGTGTCAGAGGAGTTATTGGAATAATAGAGATCAAATTCTTCAGCTAGAAGTTTGCCTCGAAGTTTGCCTGGAGGAAGATGGAAATCCAGTTAGCCTTCTTATATCCGACAAAATTTTTTTGGTGTCACAAGAAGAGTTAATGGAGGAAGTAAATTTTTGGAAGCAAGACATTTTGGCAACTTTAGATGCACTTCGAAATAATTGAATAAGATATATTGATATAGATTGGTTGAGATGCGATTACGTTTGAATTCATGCCATTTACGTTGTTTATCTTGTCTCAGCTCTGCTAGATCACTGTTCCACCATAAGGGGGTAGGTCTAACAGGTTTCGATGACGATACAGGGATAGATTGATTAGCTGCGCGAATAATTTTATGAATCCTGGAAGTTTCCTGATGGATATGGGAGGAGGGAAATGAGTTGGAAAATCTAAAACAGGCGTCTTCAAATTTGAACCAGTTAGCTAAATCTGTTTTAAACAAGGATCTGGGCTTATAGGTCGTTAAAACACGGGAGGTAGAAATTTTGGTGACTATAGGGAAGTGATCACTTCCATGAAGGTCATCTATTGGATGCCAAGAACATTTAGAGGATAGAGAAGAGGACGAAAGAGTGATATCAATATGAGTAAAGGAAGAGTGAGTAGAAAAGTGGGTGGGGGATCCATCAATCAGAATAATTCCATTAGAAGTAAGTAAATAATCTTCAATTTTACGACCTTTAGAATTAGCTGAAGGAGAACCCCAAAGGGGACTCCAAGCATTGAAATCACCTGCTATAATATAGGGATTAGAAGAAGAGGGAGTAAGATTATTAAATTCGGTTAAAGAGAAAAATTTATTAGGAGAATAAGCACAAATAATTGAAATTTTGTTTGCTAACTGGAGCTCTACAGCAACAGATGATATAGAGGAAGTAGGGTAATAGGAAGAATGAGGCAGATTTCTTTTAATTAGGATTGCAATGCCTTGTTTACTATTGGTAATTTGGGGGAGGTTGTAGAAGAGTCCAATATAACCTTTAGGAGTAGGGGCTATGATATTATGTGCAAGATGGGTTTCATTTAACAAAAGTAATGAGGGGTTAATAGTTTTAATTAAGTACTCTAGTTCAATATAGTTATTTAAATGCCCATTCACTAAATTTTCAATGCACTGAGCATTTCATTACCACTATTCGTGTAGTGGTAGTGAAATGGGAAATGCATTACCACTAAGTGCGTAGTGGTAGTGAAAACAGTTTTTCACCACTGAAGCCCTTGTGGTAGTGAAATTTGAAATGAAGTACCACTAACCATACAGTGATAGTGAAATTTGAAATGCATTACCACTAGGTGCATAGTGGTAGTGAAAAAATATTTCACTATCACTATATGGTTAGTGGTAGTGCCAAATTTTGAAAAGGCTTTGTCTTAAATGCGCCGGAGAAGATCAGTATCCTTGAGAAAATTCTAAATTTTGCATTTGTTGCTAGTAGAAGGGTTCATTAGCAATCCAAATGGATCATCATTTACAAAAATGCGGTGTCTGTGATTTGCCAGAACAGGACAAAAAGCTACAATGTGTAGAACGCTAACGGTGGAATCACAAAAAGGACACTGGTTAGTGTAGAGAGAGAATAAAGAACACGACGGTTTGAGGTTTATGAGTGGACTGACTGTTTAATGTATCAAGAATATGCTTATAAGTATTACAATTATGCGAAGCTGGTAAATAAAGTATAATAAGCTTATGAGTGCATTTTATATGCACATATACAAATACAAATACATATTTAAATACATAAGTATTTTCAACACCCTCACTTATTGTTTACAAAATTATTATTCATATTTAAAATAAAAATTTTTTTTACAATATTTTTGATGTTTTTTTTTTAATGTAATTTGAAGTTAATTTTATACTACAGTTTTTTTTTTGGTTTTAGCAAGATTTTGTTTTACAGTGTATTATACTTTTTGAGTTTGATACTGTCTTTTAACTTTACGATAATATAATCGATATAAAAAGTATAGAAATTCTATTATTTTTAGAATGCAAATAATCCCTAACATAATCAAGATTTCTTGGTTGTGTATTGGAACAGGTTCACTAATATTGATATTGTTCTGTACTTCTCCATTGTTGTTGGATTTCTGCTGCTCCGATGAAAACCAGCCTCCCATGTTGTATAATATTGGATAACTGTGAGTAAAACAATAATTATTATAAATGTTAATTATTGTCTTATTTTATTATGAGCTTAAGCCCATTTGTTCAGCGCAAAATTTTGTTTTTTCTCTGCTGACTGCTTTTGTTAACGAATCAGCTGCCATTTGTTGAGTGCCAAGAAACTCCAATTTGATTGAACCTTCATCGATTTTTTCACGTATATGGTGATATCTGATATCAATGTGTTTCGTCCTTGGTCTGTATGCTTCGCTCGAGCCTAATTTGATAGTACTTTGGTTGTCACAAAAAACTTTAGTAGTTTCAACCAAGTTTTTATCAACTTCTTTGGCCAACATTTTCATCCATATTATTTCTCGTACTGTTGAAGACAATGCGATGTATTCTGCTTCTGTGCTTGATAAAGCAACTATTGGTTGCCGTTTGCTGCACCAACTTATAGCAGCATTGGACATTTTTAATACATAGCCGGAACACGATCTTCTGCCGTCGATTTCTGCTGCCCAATCAGCGTCACTAAATGCTGCCAAGTTGACATCATCAGTTTTTCGATAGCTTAGTTTGAAATCAATTGTGCCTTTTAAATATCGAAATATTCTTTTCACAGCTTGCCAATGCTCATTTGAGTGTTTTAAGTTAAACCGGCTTACATTATTTACTGCAAATGCTATATCCGGTCTAGTTCCTTGTGTTAAATATAAAAGGCTGCCCACAGCTTCTTGGTATGGTATTTTCCCCGTCAGATCATTTTTCTCAGTGATGCATTTTTCAGTCAATTTTTGACTTACTTCACATGGTGTGCCCACTGGCTTACAATCCTGCATACCAAAACGTTCAAGAATTTCATTTATATATGACGATTGATCTAGTGTAATTTCGTCGCAATTTTTGCTCTGCGTGATACGTATTCCAAGACAACTTTGAGCAGATCCCAAATCTTTCATTTTGAATTTTTTGTTAAGGTACTGCATTAGTTTTTCTAGGTTATTACTACCTTTGTAGAGTATAAGGAAATCATCGACGTATATTGCAATTATCAGATTCAATTCTTTATCATAGTAAATGCATGGATCAGTTTTACACCTTTGTAACCCGAATTCTTTTAATGCTGAATCGAGCTTTAAGTTCCACTGTCTTCCGGCTTGTTTCAGTCCGTAAACAGCTTTGTTTAGCTTACATACCTTGTTAGTGCCATCATTGTAACCTTCTGGTTGTTCCATGTATATTGTTTCTTTAAGATCACCTTGAAGAAACGCAGTCACTACATCCATTTGATGGATTTTATAGCCGTTTTTTACTGCTAAAGCCACTAAAAACCTTATTGATGTGTATCTAACCACCGGCGAGAATGTTTCATCATAATCGATGCCGTATTTTTGTGCACAGCCTTTTGCAACAAGTCGTGCTTTATATTTTACAGCTTTACCGACCTCATCTTGTTTTACTTTAAAGACCCATTTTGCTTTTATAGGCTTTCTTCCATCTGGTAGTTTCATCAACGACCAGGTGTTATTTGATCTATGTGATTCCATTTCTTCATTCATTGCATCTTCCCATTCTTTCGCTTTTTCACCGTTTATAGCTTCTGATACTGTTAATGGCTGTGAAAGAAATGCAAAAGCATTAAATTGAAAAGATGGTACAGATACCTTAGCTTTAGATCGTGTGACTCTTCTTTCTTCTTCAGATTCATCAATACTTTGTTCAGGAACATAATCTGGATCATTTTGGGTTTGATTCGGTGATTCTATCATGGTGTCATCTTCCGCAACACTTTGTACGTCTTCGTTCGATTCATCAGGTTTTATGCTAACTTCTTCAAATGTGTCTTCATCGCTTCTCTTTATTTCCCTCACTTCGTCGTTATAGATTTTTAAGGTCGACTTTGGTTGAGGTTTTTCGTAGAATATTACATCTAGACTTATAACCAGTTTCTTTGTTATTGGATCAATACAGCGAAAACCTTTAATGTCGTCATCATAGCCCACGAAAAACATTTTCTTGGATTTAGGATCCCATTTTTTACGTTTTTCTTTGTTTATGTGAACCATTGCTTCACAACCAAACAATTTCAGGTTAGATATGTCTATTTTTTTTTTATAGAATATTTCATCAGGAATTTTTCCATGCGACGAACAAATACTTTTGTTGATTAAGTAGGCTGCCATATTTGTTGCTTCTGCCCAATAACATTTTTGAAGATTTGCATCAAACAGGAGACATTTAGCTTTTTCAATTAAGCTTCGGTTCATTCTTTCGGCAATTCCATTCTGCTGAGGAGTATATGCATTACTTAATTGATGCTTGATACCATTCTCTTTACAGTATTTGTCGAATTCAGTTGAACAATATTCACCACCATTGTCCGTCCGTATTGTTTTGATTTTAGATCCAGTTTGGCGTTCAATGTATGTTTTGAAATTTTTAAAGTTATTGAAAACTTCTGATTTTGACTTGAGAAAGTAAACGAATAATTTTCGGGAGAAATCATCTATGAATGTTAATACATATTTGGCGTGTCCTATAGATTGCGTTTCCATAGGTCCACATAGATCAGAATGTATTAGTTCGAGTAGCTTTGTTGTTTTTGAGTTACTTTGTTTAAACGGAATTCTTGTTTGTTTGCCTTTGGGACATATCTGACAATTTTTTATTTCATGATCGTCGTCATTGAAATCAATACCAGAAACAGTGCCGTCACGCATTTTCTTTAAACTTTGAAAATTTATGTGTCCAAGTCGCCTGTGCCATAGCATTGCGTTGTTATTTGTTTGTTTTGATAACAAGCATTTTGCTTGGATTCCCTTCAGTTTGTAAACACCATTTTCCGCTTTGCACTGTACAATTACTTCTTTGTTTTTGTTAAGTATTGTACAGCCTGTTGCATCGAATTTTATTACATTCCCCTGACTCACTATTTTTGCAGCTGACAGAAGGTTTACTGATAAATCGGGCACGTGTAGAATTTCGTTAACTACAATTTCTTGCCCGTTGATATTCAGTGATGTTTTGCCAACGCAACTTACTGTCATAGCTGTTCCATTTGCTGACATTATTTTGTCAACGAGTGAATTTTTTTTGCTAGTGAGCAAATTATCGTTTGGTGTCATATGAGACGATGCACCACTGTCTAGATACCAGTCGTCGTTATTTCTTTTCGTTAATAACGCTGTGAATGCATTTTTTGCTGTGCCATTTTGTGCATTATTTTTCTTGTAGTGACATTCCCCTGCATGTTTCTTTCCACAAGTTGTGCATTTTTTCTTTTGTAAGTATTTTTGCTTATTTTCGTACCTTTTTTTACTAAGAAATGCATCACTTTTTGTGGTTGTGTTGGTATCAGAGTCCAACAGTTTAGCGATTATTGTTTCTGATTTTATTTGTGAGTCTGATGCTTCAATTCCCATTATAAATGGTTTATATGCATCAGTTAAACCAGCCAATACTATCGCCGTCAGCCAATCCTCATTTATCTCAAAACCAATTTCATTTAATTTATTAGAATTATCTTTAATTCTATCAATGTATGATTGCATGTTCTCGCAGTCTTCTAATCTGCAAGAGATCAGGCCTCTTAATAACCCAATTTTTCTTGTTAAGCCTTTGTCCTCATACAGATTTTTTAGTTTCTGCCATATTTCTAGCGCTGTTTCACATCTGGATATGTGAACGTACAGCGATGGCGCTACGCTTAGAGCTAACAGGGCTTTGCAATTAGTTAATTTCTCAGCGTTTGTTTCTGTGACAGGATCGGTTATACACTTATGCAGACCTTTGAATGCTAATATATTTTTTATTGCGAAACACCAGTTGTGGAAATTTTCCTGGCCTTTGAGTTTCTCTACTTCAAAACCCTTTTCCATTTTAACTTATAATTTCACTTATAAATTTTATATATATGTATATGTATATTAATTCAAAGTCTTACTTGAAGCGTTATTTTATTTTTATTATTACAGCAGATTTTGCACTTTTGATTTTTATTTTATTTATTTAATTCCGACACCCGACACTACAGCAGTAACCTTGCTCTGCTACCATGTAGAGAGAGAATAAAGAACACGACGGTTTGAGGTTTATGAGTGGACTGACTGTTTAATGTATCAAGAATATGCTTATAAGTATTACAATTATGCGAAGCTGGTAAATAAAGTATAATAAGCTTATGAGTGCATTTTATATGCACATATACAAATACAAATACATATTTAAATACATAAGTATTTTCAACAGTTAGGACCGGAACCATTCAGTAGATGACTGTTTGTAATAATGGTGTGGTCAATACGTAATCGTATATACGTATTTTTTTTCACTACCACTATGCACTTTAGTGGTAATGCATTGCAAATTTCACTACCACTATATGGTTGGTGGTTATACATTTTTGAACTAACTAACTAACTAGCTAACTAATTGCACAGATTGCAAACTTTTCCTAAATTTGTAAACTAATATAATTAGTCAGTGATAGTGAATTTTTCGTTCCCTTACCGCTTACCTGATAGTGATAGTGAAAATTCTATTTCACTATCACTATGTAGTGCTAGTGAAATTTGAAATGCACTTTCACTAACCATATAGTTGTAGTGAAATTTGAAATGCACTACCACTAACCATAGAGTGGTAGTGAAATTTGAAATGAACTACCACAACCATACAGGGGTAGTGAAATTTGGAGTGCACTACCACTAACTATACAGTGGTAGTGAAATTCGAAATGCACTACCACTAAGCATATAGTGGTAGTGAAATTTGAAATGCACTACCACTAACCATATAGTGGTATTGAAATTTGAAATACACTACCACTGAAGCGCTAGTGGTAGTGAAAATCTCGATTTAGTGCAGCGTGCCCAACCCTGATATTCCACTGCAAGAGAGAAATCATGATGGGAAGAAATAAAAGAAAGAATTACTTAGATGAAGAGTGGGGAGAGGATAACTGAAGAGTATTAGGTGGGGTGAGAGGAATTTGTTGGGAAAAGGAAAGGGGAAAGACGAGAATTGGGGAAGGAGAAGGGGTGTTGGGTGAAGAGTTATCAAAGTTGGTAACGGGGGAGAAGTTAGGGGAAGGAGAGGAGTCTCCATAAGAAGGATTAGAATTATATGCGATGGAAGATTCATATTTTGGTTTAATATTGTTTTCAGTTTTTGTTGATGATTCTTGGTTGGATGTTTTTGTTATGTTTGCATATTAATTAGCTTTGGGAGTAAACGGGATTTGGCTATTGTATCTTTTAATGGCTTCACGCATTGAAGACTTATTTATAGTTTTAACTTTGAGGATCTCTCTCATCTGTTGGAATTTAGGACATTGGTTCGCTGAGGAAGGGTGGTTGCCTGAACAATTAGCACATAAGACTCTAGTGCAATCTGATGGAGTATGGGGGGGAAGTGTACACGTGGCACAGACTGGGGGATTATGGCAATGCTTAGCAGTGTGACCTATAGATTGACATACCTGACAACGCATAGGGTTAGGATAGTATGGACGAACATCAAGAATCCTCCATGCGACCTCAATTTTATCCGGGAGAGTATACTTATCGAAGGTTAACAAGATGGCGCCAGAAGGCTTACGAGTGCTATCAATAATTTTCGAAAATTTATAAGCAGCTGTTACTCCTTGTTCCTTGAGGCCTTCAACTATTTCGTCTTCGGAAACGTGGATTAAGAAAGGCGCATAAATTGCCCCCTGGGCCATTTCGAACACACAAATATGTATTTACGTACTTAGTTTTAATCTTTATTTTTGAACAAAAAAATATATAAAGTCAGTTGAATGAAGAAAATAACTGTAACCGTAACCGTAATATAACTGTTTTACACAAAGTGTATAACGTTTATAAGATAGCGCGAAACACAAGAGCAAAATCAAAAAATGCAACCGTTCACTGAGAGAGCTAGTAGGTAACTTAATTGTTAAAATTTATACATGGTGCATTGATGGTAATACAAGCAATGTATTCTTTTGTTGATTTGATGTTACTTGAGAATTTAGACGACGTGCGCGTTGCCAGGTTCTGTTATCAATATAATTAACACAAGCTTCTCCGCGTGGTTGCCTTTCAATAAATAGAATAAACAAATATTCGCAAATAAATTTGAGATATTTTATAACTGACAACTACCGTACGCTTTTTGTTCTTTTCTTCATTTTGATTTTGACTCTTTATTGCCAGCAACAACTTTATGTGTATCCATATTGACAAGCTGTCATAATTTTGCGTTGTCCCATGTGCTAGGTAAAAATTATGGCGTTCGTATTCACAACGAGAATTCTCAAAATTTTTGTTTGATCTTTCCAAATTTTCTCTTTTTTATCAGTTGGCAAAGGACCTCAGTGGCAGCGCTCCGGAGGTTGAGATAGTAATTTCATGTCAATTAGTAGAAAAGTTCCATGTTGAAAAAACTTTTTATTATGGCGAGAAAATTTTACATTTCTGCTGTGCCAATTCCTAACTTTTTACTGCTGGAAATTTTTGACAGTTGCTCGGGTGCAAAAGAAGTTGAGCAATTAAAATGCAGAAATTATACAAAAAATACTTGTCTTTACTGACTTTGATTCTTCTAGAACTAAAAGCCATGCATTTATTAGACGTCTTAGTAATAACATTAGAACAAAAAAATACTTCAAAACCGTCAGACCGGGTTGAAAATTTTCATTCACCTCATAGTTAACAAAAATTTACAATTGGTAGTACTTTTCTATCAATTGGCACATGCCCTTTGCACAAAAAAGGTTATGAAATGCGTTTTATTTAAGTCGTTTAGAAAATGAGTCATTTATGTATACCATTTTATGTGGAATTGTTCAATAAATTTCGTTTTACACTATACTTTTGGAAACTATTTGGAGTAAATTATTTGTTGTTTCACAAAAGCAACCCTGCGTGCTTAGAAGGCGTGTGTACCAATAATTTCATCCCTGGAATATTCATCCCCGAGGAAGCCAGTCGCCAAATTCACCGAAGGTTGTTTACTGGTTATATTGTGGTCCATATAGACAAATAGGCAACGACACAACGCCCAGCATTGGCGACAACAGAAAAAAAAACAACGGAATTACGAAAAATTACGAAAATCAACGATTTAAAGCAGTGGTCGGCATTTTAACTTATTCAAATGATTCAATAAGTGAAACTGTGTGCGTTAAATGCACTGCTCAGTTGCCGCTCTTCGTATACGTGTGAAACACACACGTGCTCAGAGAGCGCTCGGTGAGCTATAGCGTGCCGACCACTAATTTAAAGGTAGAGCAATTGAAGAAGTGACTACGAGAGAGGCAGTTACGAACGATGGGTACACGCGATCAACTAATACAGCGAGTCAGCACATATCATGATTCAATAATACAAGGTTCGATAAACTGGCAGTTGTCTCTCTCGCACCGCTCCCTTATAGGCCTTTCGCACGAGGCGATTTTTCAGGCAACAAAAGTTGAATGCGGAGTTGAATGATAGGGCTTTCGCACGTGGCGATTTTTCAGGCAACTTTTAGTTGAAAGCAAAAATCGCCTCGTCCGAACGGCCTTTCAACTAATCGCTTTCAACAAAGTTGGTCGCCAGCCAACTTTGAGCTCGTTCAACTTTTTTTCCTTGCAACCCTGTGTTTGTTTACATTCTGTATCAGTGTTGGGAAATTAAATTGTTCCTTCAGTACGAAATCTATACAAAAAATGTACTTTTCGGCTATAAA
>NW_016157159.1:4829-19317 GCF_001687245.7 Rhagoletis zephyria | reverse complement strand
AGTGCAGCTGATTTGCCGCTATTTAAACTCGACAGCGTGGTTGTTGTTGTCAATTCTATACATCCATTTGCTTATTTGCTTTTTTGTATGGATTCAGGCAGGCTCTTCCTAAACTATGTAATTGTCAATGTTATTGTGGCTTGTTAACATTTTATTTTTAATATTTTTATCGAGCTTTGTACCACGATAGTTTATTAGGAAAAATTGAAAAAGCAACAAAGTCTAAGCGGTAGAAGTTATAGCACTATTTCGGAGATCACCACATCTCCTCATCAGACTTCTTTTTTTTCTAGACTTCAGCAGGGATCGAACCTGCGAATTCGATGTTCACAGTCAGAAGCGTTAACCACTGAGCTATGTACATCCCGTAAACTCTTGTTGCTAATTCATTTTCCTTATTCAACCAACTACTATCAANAACAACAGTCAGAAGCGTTAACCACTGAGATATGTACATCCCGTAAACTCTTGTTGCTAATTCATTTTCCTTATTCAACCAACTACTATCAAGTGCAGCTGATTTGCCGCTATTTAAACTCGACAGCGTGGTTGTTGTTGTCAATTCTATACATCCATTTGCTTATTTGCTTTTTTGTATAGTTTCAGGCAGGCTCTTCCTAAACTATGTATTTGTCAATGTTATTGTGGCTTGTTAACATTTTATTTTTAATATTTTTATTGAGCTTTGTACCACGATTGTTTATTAGGAAAAATTGAAAAAGCAACAAAGTCTAAGCGGTAGAAGTTATAGCACTATTTCGGAGATCACCACATCTCCTCATCAGACTTTTTTTTTCTAGACTTCAGCAGGGATCGAACCTGCGAATTCGATGTTCAAAGTCAGAAGCGTTAACCACTGAGCTATGTACATCCCGTAAACTCTTGTTGCTAATTCATTTTCCTTATTCAACCAACTACTATCAAGTGCAGCTGATTTGCCGCTATTTAAACTCGACAGCGTGGTTGTTGTTGTCAATTCTATACATCCATTTGCTTATTTGCTTTTTTGTATAGTTTCAGGCAGGCTCTTCCTAAACTATGTATTTGTCAATGTTATTGTGGCTTGTTAACATTTTATTTTTAATATTTTTATTGAGCTTTGTACCACGATTGTTTATTAGGAAAAATTGAAATAGCAACAAAGTCTAAGCGGTAGAAGTTATAGCACTATTTCGGAGATCACCACATCTCCTCATCAGACTTCTTTTTTTTTCTAGACTTCAGCAGGGATCGAACCTGCGAAATCGATGTTCACAGTCAGAAGCGTTAACCACTGAGCTATGTACATCCCGTAAACTCTTGTTGCTAATTCATTTTCCTTATTCAACCAACTACTATCAAGTGCAGCTGACTTTGTTGCTTTTTCAATTTTTCCTAATAAACAATCGTGGTACAAAGCTCAATAAAAATATTAAAAATAAAAAGTTAACAAGCCACAATAACATTGACGAAAACATAAATTGTTTTTAAATTGGATGTTTACATAAATCTCATAGTAGTTTTAATTTAATTTTGAGTCCTTTTGCAGGTTTTATATAGCTAAATAGCACATAAATTACATAATTCACGTAGAGATATTAATATTTCGTTCAATATTTCGTTTAAAATGTCAGATTTCCTGCAAATACATTAGAATTTACAAAAGGAATTTAACTACTAGTTGCCTACTTTGCGTACTTATCTACTACCATTTTCGCAACAAGGGATTGCTCTCTTCTCCTTTCTCTGTCCTTCGTAAATGTAACCTTTCATAAGGGAGTGTCAAACCGCGGCTGTCAATAATTATCTAACCTTGTATTATTGAATCATGAGCACATATGAGCAATTTGACGAAGTAGACGTTCAAGAGGGCAACGTTATTCAAGGCATCTGATACATCAATGATATCGCAGCTACAACAAGAAATGAAGCAACTGCGTGAATAGGTGATGCAGCATTTACAAGCGCAATGCACCGCACTAGTACTAGCATATCGCAGGCTGCGCAGAGCACAGCGAACGATACAGCGCAGGGCGCTGCGGATGCTGACAGCGGAGCATCAATCAACGGAAGCGCAGCCGCACGAAATGAAGACGAGAAACAGCAAACACTGAAAGCGCAATGACAGATTTATTTATACATACGTTGTCGCAGAGCATGATTCAATAATAGCTCTGATCCAATACTTTTCGTGAAAAATCCTGTAAAACTGTCAAACAGCAAAATTACTCTCTGAAGTGAGAGTAAAAAGTGAGTAACAACAAAAATTACGGGAACAAAAACCAGTTTTCCTGTAAAAACGTCAACTAGTGATTGCTTGACACTTTTCATGATTTTACCAGAAGAAAAAGCTCGGGTAAAATCTTGCAACTTCATTGTCTACACAACTCTCGAAAAGTCGCTCTCATTTACAGGATTTTGGAGTACGGGAACATTTTTCCTGCAACTTCCTGCAAGTTCGTGTAAAATCCTGTAAGTTCATGGAGTACTGGATCAGAGCTAATAAAAGGTTTGCTCAAAAAACAGTTTTCTCGCTCCCTCATGACAAAATCGGCTCCCTTAGCAAGGCACTGTGTGTGGGTTCGTGTGTGTGTGCAAAGCTTTTGTAAGGGAGCTAAGGGAGTGTCAAAACTCGAATGTCAATAATGAGCAAACCTTTAATTATTGAATCATGGTCGCAGAGCATGGATAGATGGAAATGAAGATAAAATCAAAAATCTTGAGATAGAGGTTTTAAAGAAAACCGAGGAAATAGCGTTCCTCCAACTGCAACTAAACCGTTTTTCCTCTGCCACTCGGATATTTAGCGCAAACCAGCAGAATATACTATGCACCCAGTTCCACGTGTATATACTCTACTAGCCCACGTTGTTATAAAGTTTTTATAAAGTTTTAGGAAAAAAGAACTTCCCGCTACCTTCCCCATCTACTTTGCGCAGATGGACGTCGAAATTATGTGTCGAACAGCTGCAAACAATGTCCCATATGAAATCACTTGACATGGCGTTTGATGACAAGATATGCGTATTGTCATATTGTGAAATGCCGGGAGGAGTGGTCTTATGACAGAAAAAATTATATTATTCTGAGGCCAAAAAGAATGATACAAGTGGGCATGGTACGGGGCTTACGTGGTCGGTGGAAGCAGCATATATTCCATGACTACGATTGTAGAATGACGCCGGATGTACTTCACTGCATCATAAAAGAATTATACTCCATCGGATATACAGTGTTTGCAGCTGTAAGCGATTTAGGCGTAGAATCCAGCATCTGTGGAGGATGATGGATGTAACGGTTCAGCGCCCGTATATTCAACACCCAAGTGATGGTGATAAGCGAGTGTATGTCTTAGCTGATGTTCCCCACCTATTAAAGCTGCTTAGAAATCATTTTGTCGACAATGGTTTATTCACTAAAAAGACAATGGTTTGCAAATATGAGATAAAGGATCTCTCAATTATCAAAACGTTATCATTGGAAATGCTGAATGTTCAAGCAGCAGGTACTTTCCCTTGCCTGTAGGGTCATTGTGCAGGTGTATTAATGTATACGAAAATGCAGACCTGCTCCGGGTAATAAAAGTTCGGTTTCGCATGAGTTTAACCTTTCTTATTGGTCATTATTATTACTAATTTTTATTACACATACCTATACATATTTTTATTTATACTTAATAGCGCCTCAGAAGGTGAAATATGCGGCAAAACTTTTTTCGCATACCACAGCCACCGCACTTAAACGATGCGCGCAATTGGGTCTATGCAACAATCCACAAAAATTCACTGAGTGTGCAGAATTGATTCAAGTTATAAACGATTGGTTTGACACCTTTAATACCTGCGTAACGCGAAAGGACTCTCGTCCTTTGCTATGAGTAAAATCGTACCGCTTCGACTAAGCAGAAAGCTGTTACCTTTTCAACGAGGAATTTTGCAAAATAATGCAGCTCTTCCCCTACTGCATATTTACATGGTAGATAGGTACGGTTGGAAGTACATCCTTACGGGTCGACTGAATCAAGATTGCTTGGAAAATTTTTTTAGCGCAATACGTTCTAACGGTGGGCTTTATGACCAAGTATCGGCTCCGTTCGTAAAGTTAAAAACCAACCATTTTTAACCAAAAAAAAACGACTTCATTGTTCATAACAATATTTAGCTGTACCGTTGAAAAAAGTTCAAAAACAGCATAAAAAATCTCATGATTATGATTCCTTTGAATTTTTTTTTTTAATATTTCTATACAAATTTTTTAAGTATAAACTGTTTTATCATCTGAGGTGATTTTTTCCAAAAAACTATCTTAATTCAAAAAAACGAACCCCCTAATTCTAGAACCCGAATTTTCGTAATTCGTTATGCGTAGCTACGCTACGAAAAACAAAAATCCACATGCAGCAAACCCTTGCGGAAACATGTGCAGCATTTCCAGCTGTCAGTTGTTTTTCGAAGACAGCTGAATGAAGGAAAACAAAGTGGAAAGGAATTAAAAAAACACTCATGAAACGCTTATTTATAGTAAAATTGTTTGATTTTACATATTTTGGAGGAAACTATGGATTCTATTCCATTTGCAATGATAACAGCGGAATAAGGGCGTGTTATGGGAATGATTTAACAAAGATATGCGGAGCTGTCGGGCATAGTAACCATGGGCGCATCTATGTCAGCTTCTGGTTGAATTGTTGAACCACAAGCCAAAACTCCTCCTATGCCTGAAGAACTGGTTCCCAATCCAACAATAACAGCTTCTTCCAAGCCATCGAAAACGCTCACTTTGTTAGGTCCACCACCTATTGCGCTTGCTACCCTTACTAAGTAGAATTTCGCTTTCTGTGTTGCCGGAGAAGAGGGGCTTCCGCATGTCAAACCTATACAACATTTCTTGTGCATATCACTCCGGCTACGCCATCCACAGTATTTTTGCGCAGAACCCACATCGAAATTTGCAAAAGTGCCGAATTTATTAATACGCTAGTGGTCGGAAATTTTAAAATTTACTTTAAATAAAAGTTTGTCTGCAAACCAAACTTGACAAGGGATGACGGAAATTCGTTCCAAAATAAAAAAAAGTTTAATCCTTTGGTACACGTGTATGTTGAAGTATTTGGATTTGGAGTATGCGTTTGGACACAACAACTGAAAATCATTGTACAAATAACTAAACCGCACCCAAGTTTCTCGATAAGGGGCATCAAAGATTCTTTTTTGCTTGTTTATATAAAGCAGTGGATAAAAATATACGTATATGCGAAATGCAAATTTATTTGTTTAAATGTACAACACTAATATTTCCTGCAAACACTCATCGATTTACATCGTTTATCTCGCCTCCGACACAGAATTGTTTTCGTACAAAATTACGCAAAACAGCTTACGCGTTCGTTTTTAGGCATGCCATTGTTACGAATTTCGAAAGTTCGAAAATACGATTCGGATTGCAGCATACTATTTTTACGATTCGTAGCAAATTCCGAATACGAAAGAGTTGCAGAATATGGGTGTAAATTTTTGGAGGTATTTTCAAATCTGTCCAGCTCACGTAAATCTAATATTTATCGAATATTTTGGAGCAAATCTTAAAATTTAATAGATTTTTAAATTCCGTTTTTTGTTTTTTTTTTGGTTGGGTAGTGATGTAGTCTATATATATATATATACATATGTATATTCCGACGAATTGATAACCTTCTCTTTTTTTGAAGTCGGTTAAAAAATTGTATGTGTTTGCGAAACCAATCACGAGTTTATTGCTTTACAGCAGGCATGCCCAGCTCAGGCAGCTCCATAAGCAAGTGCAGCGTTTGGTGGCTGCTTTACAGATTTATATTAAGGTTCAATTCTTATACATATGTAATGAAACTATATTATGCTCCGATGCAAATGTGCAAGCCAGTGACGACAAACTAGTTGAAGTCCAAAATTTTAGGTATAATGATGACGATTCTCAAGAAATTGATGAAATTTTGAGCCAAAACATGTTGAAAGAGGTCTTTGAGAACGTGGAAATTTCAGAAGAAGAAAAGATTAAGGTGAATTTTGTACTTTTTTTAATATAAACTTTAATTTTTTCTTAAATTACACATTTAGCTCACAGATCAGCAAGAACACCAGGAAATTGTAACGGATATAGCAAAACTAAATGATATAGAATTTGATGGTTTATGGCTTCAGAACTTTCAGTTCAGGCGACAAAGTTATACGTATGTAAATTTGCTATCTGAAGAGGGTTTATATAAACCATCAGCTGAGTTTTTAAATATTTTGGAAAGACTAAATTCTTTGTTTTTGAAATTTAACGGTGAAAATTTATTTGAGGAACAAAATTATATGTTTAATTTACTAAGAACTAGCAAAAGCTTTACGAATATTGATGCCAAAATTGTTAAGAGATTCTTTTTGGGCAGAACATATTTTACAATTAGATTTTTGAACAGAATATTAAAAGAAAACAAAAGTGCTGTTGCCAACAAAAAAATGAAAAGAAACTGGAACATAGTCTAACAAAGAGAGAAATGTGATAAATAGTAGAGCTGCAAAAGTATCAATATTCGCCGTACTCGATATTTTCGATACTTAAGAGACGAAAAATCCATATATCGATATATATCGTTAATTTTTAATTCTACAATGAAACACTGAAAAAACATCTACTCATTCAAAAAATGCATAGAACCATTTCCTCTTCTTCTTTATTGGCGCTGTAACCGCCTAAGCGATTTTGGCCGAGTTCAAAACAGCACGCCAGTAATTTCCCTTCTGTGCTAACTGACGCCAATTGGAAATGCCAAGTGAAGCCAAGCCCTTCTCCACCTGGTCTTTCCAACGCAGAGGAGGCCTTCCTCTTCCTCTGTTGCCAGCTTCGCGGCCCGCGTTGAATATTTTCAGAGCAGGAGCGTTTTTGTCCATTCGAACGACATGGCCAAGCCAGCGGAGCCGCTGAATTTTAATTCGCTGCACTATGTCTATATCGTTGTAAAGCTCATACAGCTCATCGTTAAATCGTCTGCGATATTCGCCATCACCAACGCGTAAAGGTCCGTAAATCTTTCGCAGAATCTTTCTCTCGAAAACTCCAAGAGCCGCCTCATCAGATGCTTTCATTGTCCATGCTTCCGCGCCATACACCAGCACAGGCATGATGAGTGACTTATAGAGTGTGATCTTTGTACGACGAGAGAGGACTTTACTTCTCAATTGCCTACTCAGCCCAAAGTAGCACTTGTTGGCAAGAGTGATTCTCCGTTGGATTTCAAGGCTGACATTATTATTGGTGTTAATGCTGGTTCCCAAATAAACGAAGTCGTCTACTTTTTCAAACTTGTTACTGTCAACAGTGACGTGGGTGCCAAGACGCGTATGCTCTGACGGATTGTGTGATGACAGGAGATACTTCGTTTTGTCCTCGTTCACCACCAGACCCATTCGCTTTGCTTCTCTATCGAATCCCGAGAAAGCAGAACAGACGTAGCCCTTGTTTTTACCGATAATATCGATGTCGTCGGCATACGCTAGAACCATTTACCAACAGAAAATTTTATTATACATATATATGAGGTCACACAGTGATATTATTACAGTATTCGCAATGTTTTTCATTCTATTTTTTTTTCATTACTTTTTTATAAATGTATAGCTCAATCTGTAACAAAAGCCATATAAACCTAAATTGTAACATTTTTGCAAAAATTAGAAAAAAATCAAAAAAGTTTCTTAAAAATTGCGAACTTTTTAATAAGAATTTCTATAAAAAATTTGGTATGCAGATTTTTGGTCTATTAAATCAGTCACTGATGTTGTTTGGCGCAAAAATAAGTAATGATAAAATTGCTATGCCATACTCGATATCGAAAAAAAAATATCGCTGTCGGCAAAAAAAAAAAAACAATTACTCGATATGTCGATACTGACATCGATATATTTGCAGCTCTAATAAATAGAATTAATTATTGAATTAATTAAGTTTGTTCGTTATGTTGCTTATACTGGTTGTATTTATAATAATAAAAAGTAAATTTGAAAAATCCTCAAAAGGAGATATATTGTACTCTTGTATTTTCGTTTTTACGATTTTTATTGATGTGATTAGCAGTGGCAAGTATGTATTAAATATATATTAAAAATAAAGTGATCAGTTATAAAATATCTAAATGTTTACACGAGTAAAAAAAATACCCAAAACAATAAGCTGAAATACCCAAGTTCAATATCGTAACAGTGGCATCATTGCGTGTTGTCACAGACACGGTTTGTGTCAAAAATTTTCCAGTGAAACTACCTTCTAAAAATTATTGTATCATGGTTTATATCAATCGAGATGGTTTTGAGGCTTTATTTCTAAACATGTGGGAAGATTACCACCTGTTTAAAAATTAAATTCAACTTTAATTTAAGGGAATTAGGTAACTTAAATATGTATAACAATATGGGTGTCACACTGAAAAGTTTAATAAGGCTATAGTTTGAAACTATTTTTAACAAGGCTGCCACCTGTTTAAAAATTAAACTCAATTTATATAATAGGTTAAATTAATTATAACTATATGGATATGGAACATGAAATGGTTTGCCAACTATCAAAAAATGTAATTCAATTAATTTCAATGAATTACTACGCTAAGGGTAACAACCAAAATGGCTTCGAAAGGGCCTCATTTTCAACTACATTCAGTAGGAATGCTACCTGTTTAAAAAATCAAATACAAAATAAGATATGATTAGAAAAAACACCAACCATGGACCAACCATTATGTAAAGTTTTATTAAAATAATTTGCACCTTATCTAAACCGCAGAAATTTCATACACTCATCGAACTAACTATAGTATATAGAAGTTTGTTTTATTTGAAATGTCTTTTAACTTTCATTTTTTAGTGCATCTTTTGTGCTTTCTTAAAATTAATAATTATATATTTGGCAGCTTTGTACAAATATCTCCAGATACCCTTAAAACTAAAAACATTATCTGAATACAAAATTCCTTCAAAATCGTTAGAGTCGTTTCCTAGAAACCTTTGGATATATATACATACATATTTACCAGACTTGATTGTTTAAAGTAATGAGATACATAATTTATGTAGTTTGAGAAAATTTTCTTACGGTTTTACTTCCTTAAAAACTTATTTGCAAATTTTTACTAGAACTTAGCCTTAAGTAGGGAATTTTTTCTAAATGTACTGACAACTATTTTCTCCCTGCAACTCTCCAAATTTTTATATTGAACCAGCGCGTTGCGAGCGAATTAAAACAAAGAGGTATTCATAAATAACGGAATTTAGTCAAGAGCTATATTCTCTTCACCCTATATTCAGTTATAAAAGAAAAAGTGCGTTTGGAAAATTCCACTTTTAGCCGTCTAAACCGGCCAAATACCCCTCTGTGCGTTGTTTCGATATTTTGTGACCCACGTTTGAAAACTCGTTTTTTTATGACATCAATACAGCTAAAAACTGGGTGAAGCTTCTTTTGAAGAGGGAGCTCACCAGGATATTTGGCAATGCTTGAAGAATCGTGGTAAGCAGTGCGCGCTTCCACTCCGCAGGGCTTGAGTTCGCAACATCGCAAAAAAATATACGAAAAAGGTTTTTGCTTAACAGCGGTTACCCCTCAGCAGGCAGCGGCAAACCTCGGAGTGTATTTCTGCCATATATATGTATAGTCAAGAATTATATTCTCTTCACCCTATATTCAGTTATAAAAGAAAAAAGTGCGTTTGGAAAATTCCACTTTTAGCCGTCTAAACCGGCCAAATATCCCTCTGTGCGTTTTTTCGATATTTTGTGACCCACGTTTGAAAACTCGTTTTTTATGACATCAATACAGCTAAAAACTGGGTGAAGCTTCTTTTGAAGAGGGAGCTCACCAGGATATTTGGCAATGCTTGAAGAATCGTGGTAAGCAGTGCGCGCTTCCACTCCGCAGGGCTTGAGTTCGCAACATCGCAAAAAAATATACGAAAAAGGTTTTTGCTTAACAGCGGTTACCCCTCAGCAGGCAGCGGCAAACCTCGGAGTGTATTTCTGCCATATATATGTATAGTCAAGAATTATATTCTCTTCACCCTATATTCAGTTATAAAAGAAAAAAGTGCGTTTGGAAAATTCCACTTTTAGCCGTCTAAACCGGCCAAATATCCCTCTGTGCGTTTTTTCGATATTTTGTGACCCACGTTTGAAAACTCGTTTTTTATGACATCAATACAGCTAAAAACTGGGTGAAGCTTCTTTTGAAGAGGGAGCTCACCAGGATATTTGGCAATGCTTGAAGAATCGTGGTAAGCAGTGCGCGCTTCCACTCCGCAGGGCTTGAGTTCGCAACATCGCAAAAAAATATACGAAAAAGGTTTTTGCTTAACAGCGGTTACCCCTCAGCAGGCAGCGGCAAACCTCGGAGTGTATTTCTGCCATGAAAAACAGCTTCTCATCGGAGTCGGTGTAAATTCGCTCCCCTTTATGTGACAAGATCAAGGCGCACGCCACGAGGAAATGCCAACATTTCTGACGCTGATTCAAGTTTTTGTAGTAATGTTGATAGGCAAACGATGGGTACTCAAGGTAGCGACTGTACAAGAAAAAATACCGCGATCTAGAAATGGAGAAATATTTTCAGCTAGCTTATGCCCAGACGAGAAGATCCTTTAATTTGGTGGAAGCATAAGCGCGAAGAATTTCGAAATTTGTTTATACTGGCAATGAAGTATCTCTGCACACCACCTTCCTGAGTGAACCCAGATAGTGAGTTTATTGTGTATCGGGTAGCATTTATGTTGAAAACAGAAATAGATTTTTGCCCGATAATTCAGAAATGCTTCTTTTCATAATTAAAAGTATTTAAATTGTTTATTTGAATTACTAATGGTATCTTACCTTAAAGATTTTTAAATAGAATCTTCTATAGTCGAAATCCGGAAATCAGGATTTTAGCTAGTATCCGGCCGGATAGTCGGATGGAAGAAAAACGGCCGGATAAGCCGGATTCCGGATATCTACCGGATACCCGGCACATCCCTATTACCCACAAAGTAGGAATGATCGATATCGTATCGATTATTCTGAATATCGATATTTCATGTTGCGATAATCGATTTTTTTAATCGATATTTCTAGGTCGATATATCGAAGACATCGATACTTTACCCGCAATATCGATATTTAAGTTGAAATTTATTTTTCATCTACAAATACTAAAGTAGGTTTAACCCGCCGCTTGTGTGATTTATGTAGCACTTAAGTTTGACAAACCGCTTGCATGGTGTATACGGCTCTTAGCTCGTTTCCACCGTTAGACTTGTCTTGTTCTATCTTCTTTGACAGTACAGTCGACCGGCATGCCGTTTTAATCCTCAATAAATATACAAGATGGAAATAACACAATTAGGTGAGTTGATAGGCAGGTCNTACTAAAGTAGGTTTACCCCGCCGCTTGTGTGATTTATGTAGCACTTAAGTTTGACAAACCGCTTGCATGGTGTATACGGCTCTTAGCTCGTTTCCACCGTTAGNTACCCACAAAGTAGGAATGATCGATATCGTATCGATTATTCTGAATATCGATATTTCATGTTGCGATAATCGATTTTTTTAATCGATATTTCTAGGTCGATATATCGAAGACATCGATACTTTACCCGCAATATCGATATTTAAGTTGAAATTTATTTTTCATCTACAAATACTAAAGTAGGTTTAACCCGCCGCTTGTGTGATTTATGTAGCACTTAAGTTTGACAAACCGCTTGCATGGTGTATACGGCTCTTAGCTCGTTTCCACCGTTAGACTTGTCTTGTTCTATCTTCTTTGACAGTACAGTCGACCGGCATGCCGTTTTAATCCTCAATAAATATACAAGATGGAAATAACACAATTAGGTGAGTTGATAGGCAGGTCTAATATTCCATCCAATTGGGAGTAGGATTTTCAATATCGATTTTCCCGATATCGATATTGTTCAGCCCGATATATCGCCATATCGATTTTACATGCAATGAATGAAATCGATTCATAATATCGATACTTTCTTAAATATCGATCATTCCCACCACAAAAGGCGCATCTATACAAGGTGGGGTTACTTGAACAGCTGATATGATATTTTTGTCTCCACACTAGTACAGCAGAATGTCCTCCAGTGCTGCCGTTTACTCATTTTCGAGCGAAGTGACACCACTCTAAGGCCCAATTTCAGATGGCCTATTTAAGTAGAGATTGCTGATTAACTTTCACTATTAATTTTCAGATCATACATTTAATCCGCATTTAAGCTTGATATACAGTTCAATGCGAGCGTGAGCGTGAAATTTCGCAAAGGCAAAGAATTCCATTTGTATTCTTATGGACGCTCACACACTTTTGTCAAAACTCGTCGTTCACATGCGAATGCTTTGCGTATGCACACAGTTGAGTGTTAGCTTGAAAACAGGCATATTATGCATTTTCAATTAGTTTGTGTTCTACAATTCTTAAAGATATTTTAATTCTCTATCCTTTGATGTATCAACTGTTGCAAAAAGTTAAGTAATAACGAATATATTGGTCAAAATAAAAAGGTCACGCTCACGCTCACATTGAACTGTATATCAGGCTTTAAATGGCCTATATTGGCTATTTAAATATGAGATATGCAACCCTGTGTTTGTACCATGCAACCAAGATTGATTGGTAGGTTGTTTAATCAATCCCACCAAATCCCACCAAAAAACAATCAGCTGTTCAGCTCAAAATGTAAACAAACAAGCAAATGCAACAAGCAATTTCAAGGAACAAGCAGCAGTGCTGCCAATTGTTTGGCATATTTAAACAAAGTTGATCTGAAACACAACGAAAGTTAAATGGCATTTAAACAACAATCCACAATTAAACTCAAGTGCAATTTAAATATTCATTTGAAATTGGCCCTAAAAGTGAAGTGTTTCGGAGTGACTTGGGAGGAAAAGCGAAGTGATTATCGAAGTGACGACTTTTGAGATCTCTTAGGGCGATGTTACGCAGACGATCATATGATCCCTGGTCACGAATTGTTGGTTTCAATGGACAACGAAAAAAATTCAATTCAAATTTGACCAGCCGCCTGAGACCGAATCACTGATCAAAAGAGGGTTGGCTTTTAAATACAATTTACTATTTGTTCCTTTTACAGAATGGTACATTTTTGCTGCAAAGGTATGTAAAGTGGTACATATGTACAATATAATTAATGATAGAAACCCTCGTTTTGTTTGATTTTAACATGTTTTTATACACATACATATACCGTTTCTAATTTTTTTTCGTAATTTCATAACACAAATGTAAAAAGTAGTAAAAAAAATTTACCAAAGAAATACGCTGGTCATTTGGCCCTCTGCATAACAGCATGTTGGTCAAAGAAAGTAAGAACGGAAAAAATTAGAAAAAAAGTGCAGTGGCCAGGATCATATGATCGTCTGCGTAACATCGCCCTTAGGGGTATGGGTTTTTTCGATTAGGTTATTTATCACCTGATTGGTTAATCAATTGTTAGTGTTTTTATTTATTTGAAAATTTGGTCCTCGAAAATCTTTAAAATAACTATAACAATTATCACTAATTTCTGCTAGAAAGCGTTTCTTAACCCAAAAAAACTAGCAGCTCTCTCTCGTTCTTACGCTCTTCTATTTTTTGGCTATTCTGCTAATTTCTGCTAGTAAAATTTTTACTAGCAGAAACTAGCAGCTGTCAAAATGGATAAACAAAAATTCGCGCTAAATATTTTCAATAGTCAAATACACCGATCAGCTGATTACTTTCTAGTTTCTGCTAATTTTGCTTTTCTTTACTTTTTCGTTATTTCGCTCTCTGTGAGCGCGATTCTTGCATTTTTTCTCATTCTTCTTCTTCCTGATAATTATCTGCTAGAAAAGAAAAGAAACAAAGCCAACTTCTCAAACGTTGAGGAAGGAGAATCAAAAATTACAGTTCACTGATGATATTAACACTAAAATATAATTTATCGATTATCGATTCACAGCAACAAAGTCAGCACCAGATTCACAGCAACAACGTCATCACGAGATTCCCTTAAATGTTTAATTTTTGCTGTAAAATTCAAGATTTATGAAAACTAAAATATAATTGTTATTTACTTTTTGTTATTTTATGGCCTTATAACAATTATATTCAACAATTTTTATTGAGCTCTAGGCCGTTTTTTAATGAAAACTTATTGTGGAAAAGCAACAATAATTTGAAAAAATGGTAGAAGTGATAGCTATTTCGGAAATCACCACATTTCCTCATCAGACTTCTTTCAGTAGGATTCGAACCGACGATCCCACTGACTCAGCCAGTTGCTTACGCACTGTGCTAAGTTCGCCTTGTTAATTCTTATTTCCACTATTTCACGTACTAAGCCAACTACAATCAAGCGCAGTTATTCCGCTGCAATTCACTTGATCGTGTGGTTGTTGGTTTTGTTGGTTTTTGTTAATATTTCTATTATTAGAATGTTTAACTTTTAGGTGTGCTCGTCCTTAAGTTATTTGTTTTT
>NW_016157159.1:4203-4672 GCF_001687245.7 Rhagoletis zephyria | reverse complement strand
CCGAGGCCTTTTTTTAATGAAAACTTATTGTGGAAAAGCAACAATAATTTGGAAAAATGGTAGAAGTGATAGCTATTTCGGAAATCACCACATTTCCTCATCAGACTTCTTTCAGTAGGATTCGAACCGACGATCACCACTGACTCAGCCAGTTGCCTACGCACTGTGCTAAGTTTGTCTTGTTAATTCTTGTTGCTTATTTTCCACTATTTCACTTTGCTAAGCCAACTACAATCAAGCGCAGCTATTCCGCTGCAATTCATTTGATCGTGTGGTTGTTGGTTTTGTTGGTTTTTGTTAGTATTTTCTATTATTAGAATGTTTAAATTTTTAGGTGTGCTCATCCTTAAGTTATTTGTTTATGTTATTTTATGGCCTTATAACAATTATATTGAACAATTTTTATTGAGCCCGAGGCCGTTTTTTAATGAAAACTTGTTATGGAAAAGCAACAATAATTTGAAAAAAT
>NW_016157159.1:3824-3955 GCF_001687245.7 Rhagoletis zephyria | reverse complement strand
TCTTTCACTATTTCACTTGCTAAGCCAACTTCAATCAAGCGCAGCTATTCCGCTGCAATTCACTTGATCGTGTGGATTTTGGTTTTTGTTAATATTTTCTATTATTAGAATGTTTAACTTTTTAGGTTTTA
>NW_016157159.1:2618-3317 GCF_001687245.7 Rhagoletis zephyria | reverse complement strand
AAAAAATTTGAGAAGTGATAGCTATTTCGGAAATCACCACATTTCCTCATCAGACTTCTTTCAGTAGGATTCGAACCGACGATCACCACTGACTCAGCCAGTTGCCTACGCACTGTGCTAAGTTTGTCTTGTTAATTCTTGTTGCTTATTTTCCACTATTTCACTTTGCTAAGCCAACTACAATCAAGCGCAGCTATTCCGCTGCAATTCACTTGATCATGTGGTTGTTGGTTTTTGTTAATATTTCTATTATTAGAATGTTTAACTTTTTAGGTGTGCTCATCCTTAAGTTATTTGTTTTTGTTTTTTTAAGGACTTATAACAATTATATTCAACAATTTTTATTGAGCTCGAGGCCGGTTTTTAATGAAAACTTTTTGAGAAGTGATAGCTATTTCGGAAATCACCACATTTCCTCATCAGACTTCTTTCAGTAGGATTCGAACCGACGATCCCACTGACTCAGCCAGTTGCCTACGCACTGTGCTAGGTTCGCCTTGTTAATTTTTGTTGCTTATTTCCAGTATTTCCCTTGCTAAGCCAACTACAATCAAGCGCGCCTATTCCGCTGCAACACACTTGGTCGTGTGGTTGTTGGTTTTGTTGGTTGTGGTTAATATTTTCCAGTATTACAATGTTTAACTTTTGAGGTGTGCTCATCCTTAAGTTATTTGTTTTTGTTATTTTATGGCCTTATAA
>NW_016157159.1:2269-2340 GCF_001687245.7 Rhagoletis zephyria | reverse complement strand
TTTTAGAATGTTTAACTTGTAGGTGTGTTCATCCTTAAGTTATTTGTTTTTGTTATTTTATGGCCTTATAA
>NW_016157159.1:1906-2017 GCF_001687245.7 Rhagoletis zephyria | reverse complement strand
TACGCCTTGTAAATTACTCTTGGTACTTATTTCCACTATTTCACTTGCTAAGCCAACTACAATCAAGCGCAGCTATTCCGCTGCAATTCACTTGATCGTGTGGTTGTTGGT
>NW_016157159.1:1551-1730 GCF_001687245.7 Rhagoletis zephyria | reverse complement strand
TTTTAGAAGGTTTAACTTTTTAGGTGAGCTCATCCTTAAGTTATTTGTTTTTGTTATTTTATGGCCTTATAACAATTATATTCAACAATTTTTATTGAGCTCGAGGCCGTTTTTAATGAAAAACTTATTTTGGAAAAGCAACAATAAATTGAAAAAATGGTAGAAGTGATAGCTATTTC
>NW_016157159.1:0-1342 GCF_001687245.7 Rhagoletis zephyria | reverse complement strand
GGGATCGTCGGTTTGTTTTTTAATGAAAGAGGTCTGATGAGGAAATGTGGTGATTTCCGAAATAGCTATCACTTCTACCATTTTTTCAAATTATTGTTGCTTTTCCACAAAAAAAATTTTCATTTAAAACGGCCTCGAGCTCAATATAAATTGTTGAATATAATTGTTATAAAGGCCAAAAAAATAACAAAAACAAATAACTTAAGGACGAGCACACCTAAAAGTTAAACATTCTAAAAATAGAATTATTAGCAAAAACCAACAATACCAACAACCACATGATCAAGTGAATTGTAGGGGAATAGCTGCGCTTGATTGTAGTTGGCTTATGCCCGTATGATACTACGTTTTTTTTCTTGTATTTCGAGTGTATTTTACACTGTATTTTGAAAGAAAGAGAAAGTTATATACGATTTCAGTACATGTGTAAGGGAGTAAGCTATATACCAAAAAATAAACGAAAAACTGACGAAAAACAAACTAGGTTGTTAAAAACAGTCCGGCCAACTTGTATTTCGTTAGGTTTTTTTGACAGATGGCTGTATTTCGTTCGTTTTTCTTACACAGCTGTTTGCATTTTGCATTGCAGAATTGTTTTTGTAATTTGACTTTCGTCAGTTTTTTTGTTTGTATTTCAAATGAAAAATACAGGAAAAAACATAGTATCATACGGGCATTAGCAAATGAAATAGTAGAAATAAGCAACAAGAATTTACAAGGCGAACTTAGCACAGTGCGTAGGCAACTGGCTGAGTCAGTGGTGATCGTCGGTTCGAATCCTACTGAAAGAAGTCTGATGAGGAAATGTGGTGATTTCCGAAATAGCTATCACTTCTACCATTTTTTCAAATTATTGTTGCTTTTCCACAAAAAAAATTTTCATTTAAAACGGCCTCGAGCTCAATATAAATTGTTGAATATAATTGTTATAAAGGCCAAAAAAATAACAAAAACAAATAACTTAAGGACGAGCACACCTAAAAGTTAAACATTCTAAAAATAGAATTATTAGCAAAAACCAACAATACCAACAACCACATGATCAAGTGAATTGCAGCGGAATAGCTGCGCTTGATTGTGTTGGCATAACAAAAATGAAAATAGTGGAAAAAAGCAAACGATAATTTACAAGGCGTACTTAGCACGGTGCATAGGCAACTGGCTGAGTCAGTGGGATCGTCGGTTCGAATCCTACTGAAAGAAGTCTGATGAGGAAATATGGTGATTTCCGAAATAGCTATCACCTCTACAATTTTTTCAAATTATTGTTGCTTTACCACAATAAGTTTTCATTTAAAAACGGCCTCAAGCTCAATAAAAAAATTGTTGAATATAATTGTTA
>NW_016157158.1:607059-610578 GCF_001687245.7 Rhagoletis zephyria | reverse complement strand
TGACACATGCACACGGCATGAAAACGATCTTGTTTCATTTCCATACCAAATTTCTGCCCATAAGTTNTAGTTGGTGAGTATGTACATGCCTATGTAGATATGACACATGCACACGGCATGAAAACGATCTTGTTTCATTTCCATACCAAATTTCTGCCCATAAGTTTATAATTTCAAACGTTTCGTTTTTATAGGAAGATATAATAATAATAATAATAGATTGGCGCTTACGCATATGTTAGTGTTTGGCCGAGCTTCTCCTCCGATTTGAGGCGTGCGCCTTGATGCTGTCACACAAAGAGGAGGGACCTATGGTTTTACGCCGACTCCGAACGGCGATTGTATTTTTATGAAAGGCTGTTTTTCATGGCAGAAATACACTCGGAGGTTTGCCATTGCCTGCCGAGGAGCGACCGCTGTTAAGAAAACACATAGTTTCTATATTGTCTGCGATATTGCTTTGACCAGGTCTTGAACCCAGGCATCGCGGAGTGCAAGCGCGCACTGCTTGCCCCTACACCACAGCGGCCGACAACAGTTCATATGGTCTTGGTTTTATAAGGTTTTGAGTTTTATGTTTGACGAAAGAAAATAAAAATCAGGTGCCAATCATTATTCTTGAACGGAAGAAATAAAAATCGCAAGATAATCATTATACCTGAGCGAAAACAATAAAAATCAAAAGTAATCCTTATGCTCAAGCGGAAATATAAAACTCAGAAGCTGAGTATTATTCTTGAGCGAAAAAATAAAAATCGCAACATCGCAAGTTATCATTATTATTGAGCAAAACAATATATATTATATAATAATAATTACATTCGAGCAAAAAAGTAAAAATCAATAAATAATTATTATTTGTGATTAAAACAATAAAAATCGGATAATAATAATTAAATGTTGATTAATATTTTTTAACTTATAATGATTACCATCCCTGAAAAATCTGAATTCGTTATAGCAAAAAGTTATACTAGGAGGTCCGATTACACATAAGTTATAACGTTTTCTTTTCTCGATATAATGTTGCATTTATTCTGCCCTGCGGCAGGGCTGTAAGGTTTTCGTGTTCTTTTCTCAGCATCTTCACATGCATAATGTACTCGTATGTTCTTTCTTTAAAATGTTGCACTCTGATAATGTTGCCATATAAGAAGATGGCATTTTATTCGAGAAAAGAAAACGCCATTAGTCAATGATGGGCGTAAAGAGTAGTTTTTAACAATTTGACAGAAAAGTAATTGTATACTGCGGACATTCGGATGAAAATAATCACATTCATAGGGTTTGTAGATTTCTTATAACTGGACAAGAATGTATAACAGCGGAATTTCACTCTGCGTTAAAAGTGCCTAATGTTACGAAATCACGAAAATCAAGTTATGACCACGTAAAGGATATGAATAAAAAAATATATATATATATGCACGTACATATGTTTTTATTTGGTGTCACGAGTTATTAAAAAAATAATATCTAAGTCGTTGTTTAAATATAAAAAATCCCTGAGAGCTTCAATTGACTTTAACAAACCCAACAGTTAAGTTAAAATCAACTGCTGCTTTCAAGGGATTTTCAATTTGCTTTGTATTTTTTTATTTTGTTTCACTTCTTTTTTTGTTTTATTAAAGTTTGTGCTTTGTTGTGTGGAACTATAGAAATCGGTTGTCATTGTTTTCAAAAACTACATTATGTACACAGCCTATAAGCGAATACGAAGTTACGCCGCGCACGATGATGTAGATTTTGACGCAAGTGACAGAAACGAACTGCACATTTTGTATTAATTTTGTCTGACAGCAGGATTAGCCCTTTCAAATTAACTCAGAATGCCAAATGCATGCTTCCTCCGTGACATTGTAGCTTTATTATTAGCCGAACGATAACTACCGCGTTACTGCGTAGGAAAATGAGAATGAGCCACTTACATTCCTGTCCAGAAGCATATACCTACATACAGGGTCGGCCGCAGAATTCCTCTTTGGGGGGGGAGAGGGTTTTACCTAAAAGGCATTCGTAACAACCAAGAATATCATAGTTTTATTTAGAGTATTCGGCATATTGCATTTGAATGTGGATATAATTTAGCAAAACTCAAAGAAAAGCCAAATGCAATTCACCGAGGTATAGATACAAATTCTTTTAATACTGACGGCGTTTTCTTTTCTCGAAAAAAAAATCACCTTTTTATATGGCAACATGATCAGAGGGCAATATTTTAAAGAAAGAGCGCGCGATATGCATGTAAAGATGCTGAGAAAAGAACACGAAAACTTTGCATCCTGGCGCAGGGCAGAATTAATGCGCTCAATTAACAATCCAGATTGCGATGAATATTTGGAACAGCTAGCCCATTGTGTGCTCGTTCTCTGCTTGCACATTAGACTGCGCCTTAGTTGTATGGAGAAAACTTTTTGTTAAGCAACAAAGCAAGGCTCCCCCTAGAAATGTTCATTTGTTCATAAAAAAAGTGCCTCGAATGGACCTATAATTCAACATTTTCATGCTATTTTTCACAAAGTGGTCAAAATTGCCTATAATACTGACTTAAAAATTTTAATATGGTTTAATGGCACTTGATGTAGCTCTGCCTCCCGATGTCAAATATGGCTAACATATTTTTAAACCTCCCCAAATTTTAAAGTTATTGAGGTTTTTTCCACGTAAAATTACAATTTTCTAGGAATTCAGAAGTTAAATTTTAGTCCGATAAATTTAGATCAAATTGGTACGAAGAAAAAAATGTAATGTGATGTGTGAACTTTTGATGCAATTTACTTCTATTTGACACGTCGATTATGGATGCACAGTCTGGCACCTAAATTTCATACCGGAACATTCCGCCATCTTGGAGTTTAAGCTTTTTTTGGGGTTTTTGCGATTTGCAAGCTTATTTTTCATTTTTCGTAAAAAACGGTTGTATAAGAATTTGTATAGAACTTAATTACCCAAATTTTTTATATACAAACTAAAAAAATAATAATTTTTTTATTGTAAATAATTAGCAAAACGTGCGAAAAATTTGTGCATTGTCACGGTTTTGCCCTTTTTCAGCAATTGATAAAAATGCGTAGCATATTCAAGTGCCAAAGTTGTAGGGAACTTTTCTCTTTTAGTGTTGGGTTCTCCGGACACAGCCCAAAAAAAAAAAAAAAAAAAACATTTAGTACGTCAAATGTTAAAGTTGTTTTTTTATAGATTTTGTTTGCGCTGATTACGAATCCGTAAGCATAAAGCTTTCATCGGCTCTAGATTTGGAAAAAAAATGGGATCAAAGTTCAAGAAATCGCGGTTTTTGCAATATTTTAGAAGCTCTAGCAAAGAAACAAAAGGTGATAGAACCTTCCTGGCTGAAATTGAAGCTAAATCTTTCAACTTCTATCCCTGAAAATAGATCTTAAATATTTGAGATCTTAAAATATTTTGTACCATTATTATCTTAAACTAAATGATGGCAAATTTGTTTGCATATTTTTCTTCACACGGGGGCTTAAACCCCCAAACGTCCCCCCCCCCCCC
>NW_016157158.1:583061-607049 GCF_001687245.7 Rhagoletis zephyria | reverse complement strand
TAAACCCCCAACCCCCCCCCCCCCCCCCTGCGGCGGGCCGGCATACATATGAACATATGTAAGTATGTATGGATGTATGCAATTCCCACTGAGGTTTTTAATGCGAATTCTTTATCGGTACTGTGATTTGTTTATAGTTTCAGTTTTGTATATTAATACAAATGCAGCAGTTGCAAGCAATTATAAATAATAGTTGGAAAGAACAGACTCGAGTTGTTATTAAAGAAACTGCAAATGCTTCAAGTTTTTTTATAAACATTAAATAAAATTTAATCGTTAAGCACTCAAGCTATTGAGATACATATGCATGTATGTATGTACCCAGCAAAAACTTTGATTCCATGTAATGCAAAAAGTAATCGAAATAACCTCTGTGCACCACTTACCAGTTGGTTTACAAAACTGGTTACTTTAACATGGGCATGTCATTGGAGGTAACCGCTTGCTTTCAGTTGTTTGAGGACTTATTACGTAATGACTTCACAAGATCTCTATCCACCGCTTACCCACTAGTTTACCGAATCGATTACATTAAACTTTACATAACCAGTTCCTTGTAATGTATTCTATAACCCATCTATTGAAAGATGTTATATAACCGCATACATACATACCTTACATAACTAGTTCTCAGTAATCTATTCCATAATCACTGCCAAGGTAAACAAATAATTATGGCTTTGTTCATAAAAAGTAAAATGGGTTTGAAATGCTTTACAAAATGACATTACCATACAATTGTTCTATTAAAAAGCATTTTCAAACCTATTTTACTTTTTATAAAATTGGCTGTCAGTCTTTAATTTCTCATTTTTATTTAAAAATTTCAGTGGAAAATATACAGTGGTGGAAAAATAAATAGGGACACGACATATAAACAAATGTTTCCTCTCTTTCTTTTGTATATTTAATACTTTTTATTTTTATTTTTTATAAAATTATAGCTCATTATCTAACAAAAACTGTATCAACTCATATTTGAAACTTTGTGCAAAAATTATAAAAATTCTGCAAAATTTCAGCTAAATGCTCAACTTTTTAATCAGATTTTTTAGAATTTTTTGAGTATTTTTATTCTGAATGGAAGAAAATGCGTTAAAAAATTGCCAAAAATCAACGCAATATTTTGGCAACTCAAGACTTACAGGCTAACCTAATATTGATAATATAATAATATTTCAAATTTATTGTCAAAAATTTCTCATGCACATGCAACTTGTATGAGATCAACCGAAATTGAACGGCGTGCGTATGAAGCTAACTCAATTTCCAATTTTTGTTCTGCGTGACATTTTGATTTGACGTTTCGCTCAATGAAATCAAATGCAAACGCATGCAAGTCAATTTCGGGTGACGCAAAAAAAATTAATTCGACGGCATGCGTACCAAAACGCAAGCCGCGAATATTAGGTCAGCCTGTTACACTTTACTGTACTGAGTACCAAAAGCACTCGATACTGCCCAACACTAGTTTTTAATGATTTTTAAAAAATTGTGAGCGATGGGCTTTCCGATTGGTGTGGGAATGGGGTGGATATTGTTTGCCATTTATTAAATAATAGCTGCAGATGACGCTGTGTGGAATATCCGACATGTAATGCTTTTTAGCGAAGAGCCTAAACGTATGTTGTCTCTTTTTCATTTAGCAAGGTAAATGAAGCCAATTTGAACGTAATATAACACCAATTGTTGTATTAACGGAAAACAGGCTTTTAATATTTATGGTAAACTTTTTAAAATTTTTTGGTATAATTTTTTTAAAGTGGCAACCGTGTTCCCAAGGAAACCACATTTTGATTACCAATAAAAAATTCACAAAATAAATGTTAACTTACTCATTGCATTCTCTGTAATCGAAAATACCATTTGGAAATTAGCCCATTAATGCGGTAATTACCCCTTGCATTCCCTGTAATGGAGTCTGTAAGTCGTTTTTCGGAAGTCTGGCATTTATCCAATGTATTATAGAACTATATACCGACGTAAGAGCTTACCGAAATTTGAAAAATTTTTGCTGGGTATGTACATGTGAGTAGCCATAAAGGGGCAGGAACCCGAGCTTACAAGTTTTTTCCTATATACACATATGTAGGGATGGCTGTTAAATGGTTAATGTTTTATTGATTCATATTAGTTTTGAATTTCATTTGACAGTTCATGTGTGTATATGAGAAAGATAATAAAATGAACGCTGAATGAATTCAAACATTAGAAAGAGAATAAAGATAAATATAGATAAATGCAAATCAGCGCAGGGCTGTGTTATTTGGGATGACCTCAGGATGCATGGTTGTGATTTATGACCTTACACATATAAAAATAGTAGCAGTAAATGCTAGCTTAATAATTTCGGTCCCCACCCCCTACCTTTCAAGTTTTTTCCTCTCTCTCGCTAACTTCAAAGCACTTCGATTTAACCCATAACTACTGTGCTTAAAAAAGACTCATAACTATTGATGTTGGTCTGTAACACCACACAAATTTTATTGCTAAGTAATAAATATACATACATATATCAGGGGTGGACAAGCCCGAGGCCGAAAAAAGCCACATGTAAGTTCTAAATTCTACGCCACGAAAAAAAAACAACAAAAACAAAAAATTTATTTTTAAATTTATTAATTAGAAATTAAAAACATTAATTTTATTATTATTCTAATGCAGGTAAGATAGATATTAAAGAAAATTCAAAACATCCCTGGCCGAATTTTCAAAATCTCGTTTTACGCCAGTTGCCGGAATTCAAGCAGTGCCAAAGCTTTATGTTGCATTTCCAGTGTCTTATCTTCTTTTCATTCCAAAAACACCAACTCTTCTTTGCTTTTCTTAAAAAGGAGTATTTCGGATATTGTAAATTCAGCCTCAATTATGTTACATAGAAATAGCTCTATGAAGTACATTCAAATGTACATTTAAATAATTTCAAATCGGCAAATATTTTTTTTCAAAATCTGCTTTTAAACCATGTAGTTTTGCGGCAAAGGGGTCCAATTTATCCTCTTTCACATGTGCAATATTTTTTTCTGGCCATGGAAAATGATGAAATAATCTTTCTTTGAGATTATGTATAAAAAGGCGTAGTTTAGCTTCAAAACTTAAAATAATTTGCGACAAATCAAAAACATTTTTATTCTCTCCTTGTAGAAACGAATTCAAGTTTTGCAAATATTCCATCCAGCCCTGCCAGATATACAGATTTTTCCGTACGGTACGGATTTGCATGGGTGAAAATGGTTGCACAGATTCAACGGTTGTAAAAATTTTCCTTCTTTACACATATCTCATAGGTTTCTTTTAGTTCATGAACCTGAAGGGCTTAAATAAGACTAATGGAAATATGTGCTGCATTAGTTGATGTTATTAAAATTCCGATTCCTGTGATCACCTAAGTACAAAAGATATATTTTTTTGCTCGTTAAACTAATTTTAGCTTACGGATTTTGTACGGATTTTCACCCACAACTTTTTGTCCGTGTGCGGATTTTATACTCTAAACGTCTGGCAGCCATGGTTCCATCACATCGGTAAAGAACATTAAGTCAGTATGTGTATATAAAAATAATAAAATAAAAAAATAAAAACAATGGAAAATAATGTCTAGCAAAGAAATATGTATTTTAAAAAGTAAAAGGAGCCAAAATGTTCTAAGCAAATAGAAAGTAAAAGTACTTTTCTGAGCATGTATATGATAAAAATTTTGGGAAAAACGTGTATATGATAAAAATTATGTAGTTGTCTGATAGACCAACAACAGTACTTAAGGGCTAAGAAAGGTTAAAATCTGGGTGCAGTCAACAATGATCGAAACTGGATTGAACGGTAAACAAATAAATAAAATTATAGATCCATTGTTTATTACTTTGCCTTTAGGTTTGTTGTTGGATAAAGGGATGCTCTAAGAAGCGAAAACCATTAACAGTAACGGCCTGTTCCCCAAGTCCCCTCATTATATTTAGTCGGAATATGGTCTTCGCCCAAGAGCAACATTACCGAAGATTCAAAGGGAAAAGATATAAACGTGTAAAAGTACTTTGGGTAAAGAAAATCCAAAAAAAAAACCGAATGGAATCTACGTCTGAACGTTAGTAAAATGCGTTAACAATTTTAGGAATATCAACACTGAAACAGAAATTTTTTAGAAAAAGTTGTGGAACAAATGTTGTACGAAGTGATATTCTGCCGAAATCCGTAATAAAATCTGCGTTTTGCTAACTTTAGTCCTGCAATTGCCACGCCCATTTCTAGGAGTTTGTCACCTCACAGAAAAATCTTGCCGTACAAATATTATTTCTATCGGAACCCGCAACACAATTTTACTCTTTGCAAAAACCCGATATTTAAGACCTTACTAAATATATCTCGTCATACGTTCTCGAAAATAAATTACAAAACATTGTTGATTTTCACAAAATAAACCATCTCGTCATAAAGAAAATTATTTTAAAAATAGTTCTTGAAAAAACCCCATTTTTTTAACCGCGTTTTTTATAGAGAATTAAACAGCGATTACGATGGTATAATTTTAAATCCCTAATTTACTGGTCTTTACTTCAAAAAATTCAACTGTTAATAGCTAAGTTAGCTTTAGGACAATCTTGACCACCTTATATTCAGAAATGTTAAGCCCGTTTCATAGCTATAAAATGACGTTAAGATGAAGTCTGTACGATGAGCAGAACCCGATATATAACGATTTGAAGAAGTACATGATTAGCCAGAATCACGAAGAAATGCAAACAGATCATATCTCCGAAGAAAAAAAAATTAAAAAAAAATATCTTTGAATACGTGTTAGCTTGTTTCACGTATAGAACCCATAAAAATTTTAAGCGAATCGGAACCATGACACAATTTTTTTACGAAATCCGTCCGACCTAAAAAAGAATGGCTCTATAGCAATGAACAATTTTTCTGAATTTTCCATTTCTAAAACACCAATTCTAACCAATAACAAACGAGGCATTAACTTTGTTTCTGATGCGCTGATTTCTCAAGTGATGCTTATCGATAACTTTTCGGCCGCGTTTTGGAACAGTATACATACATGGTGAATATTTTGTAGTTCGACGTTATGGAACCTTATACTTTGTACGTATGCAAAGCAATTGACGTTTCGGAAGTCAGCCAAAATATGTAATAATTTTTTTATGAAACAGAAACAGGAAATAATCCCTGCAGTGAAAAGCCAAACCAGTTAGGAAAAATACTAGTTCATTAACTAGTATGTGCCTACCAGTTCGACAATCCCGAAGAACTTAGGCGATCAGCGACATCTGCCTTTGAATTGCCAAAGCCAAAAATAAAACGCAATTAATTGCTTTTCTTACAAATGTCGGCTGTGGCGCGACGTGAAGAATACTGGTTCTGGTTCTGAAATCGCAGGTTCGAGGCCGTTTGGAGGTGGTTAAGATTTTTAAAGTTAAATAAATGTAAGTAAAAATAATTTTTTCAATTTATAAATAAATAACAAATTTGAAAATCTAATTGCATTGCAAAAAAACATTTAGGAAGAAATGCTTGTGCTATAAAAACAATATTTTTGTTATTAAATTTAAAAATTACAATAAACAGCCTAAACAAAAAAATAAATTTATAAAAAATAAAAATAAAATAAAAAAAATAAAATACAAAAATTTTTGCTGCGCCAAGATTTGAACCTGGGACCTCAGGCTTACCACGTGAGTGCTTCGCTCTGTCGGCCATTGTGACTGCTGGAGCGTCGCGAGCAAAAAGGCACACTTATGCTTTTCACGGGGCATGAATTGGCAGACTATCACATCAACTGGTATGATGCTACTAGTATCGCAATGTTAAAAATATCAGTCGCTAACATTGAAAAAGGATAGAACGTGAACTAGTTCGGCTGAAGCGCAAACCGGTAGAATTCTATGTAGTTCACAACTACACCTTTTCAACCCAGTAATGAGAAAACGTAAGTTTATAATGAGAAAACGTAAATTGTATTGAGAATAAATAACTTTCTATTGAGAAAACGTACATTATAATGAGAAAACGTAAGTGTATAATGAGAAAACGGGAATTACAATGAGAAAAGGAAACTGATATTGGGATAACGTAGATTTATAATGAGAAAGGGTAAATTTGTAATGAGAAAACGTAAATTTATAATGAGAATACATAAATAAGTAATGAGAACTGGGTTTGTTTCATTATTTGTGGTTCACCCACTCTCATGTTTCGCAACGCAAGTCTCTCTATTTTCCTGGCTGTGTGTAAACTTTTTTCACACTATAGCGCATACCTTCAAGATGGTTCCCAACAGTTGTTGTCCTAACTTCGACACCAAAAACCCTGAACAGTTTTTGTTTTAACTGAAGTAGGGTTAGTCCGCAATCCTCCTCCAGCCATTCAACAATTTTTGATAAATGATCATTCAAAATTTTTTTGGCCTTTCATTAGCTTTTTGTTTCATTGTGCTGCTTCCACTGCAAATCCATCGGTGTGTAGTTTTGTAGTTAACGCCAAGGTTAAGAGCAAGCTTGACCCAATCTTCTCCTCGTGTAGTAAATAGCATTCACCACCCTTTCCCTGTCTTGTTCGGTATTTTTTTTATACATTTTCCTCTCGCAAATTTTTGTTCCTGGAAAAATTAAGATAATTACGTCATTATGCAGAAATGAGAAGTTACTTCAGAATACTTATGAATATCAAAACTCACCAACAATATTACTTCTGCATATCGGGCACGCCTCGTTCCGCGATAGATTTGGTGCAATACACTTTGAATATAATAAATATTTGCAGTTTAATGTACGCGAAACACTGCTATACTTCATATTTGTAAGACAAATCGCACAATCGTCTTGAAACTGCATTTTTACGTGCAAGTGCCTATATGTAGTTATGTTTCGTTGGGCACAATGAAAAAACTACGAGTGAAATTTTTTCCGGACGCCTTCAAAACCTTAAAGCAGTAAACCCGATCTCATTATGAATTAACGATTTCTCATTATAAGTTTACGTTTTCTCATTATAAATTTACATTTTCTCATTATCAATTTATTTTTTCTCATTACTTTTTACGTTTTCTCATTATTAATTTACGTATTCTCAGTATAATTTATGTTTTCTCAATACAAATTTCTCTTTTCTTAATACAATTTAGGTTTTCTCAATATAAATTTTTGTTTTCTCATTATAACTTATGTTTTCTCATTACTGGGTTGAAAAGGTGTAGTAGGTTTCCCTGCAGGGATGTTACTCATACGGCATATCGTACATGGCCGAAGTAGTACATACCCGTACAAAACGTATAAGTAACATTTTCCATATTAAAATTAGAGTTTTTTCATTCGCAATGAAAAACGGTATATGGATCCGTAACCTATGACTCGAAATTAAGTTTACATGTCTCCGCGTTTTATTGTGTCATTTTAGCGTCCCTAACCTTATACCTTATATGGTGTAAAAGTAAAAAACACTATTCTAGTATTTAATAACTAGGAAGTACCTAGACACCATCAGTAATGTGATAAACAGCGCCCTTCAAGTGATTTACCAATGGCCACCTCGAGCGCGGATAGGGGTTAACGCTGACAAAACCAGCCTTATACAGTCTTAGTGTGGAGACCCCCGGGCTAGGTAGTATAGAGCTGTCAGTTAAAGACCACACAAAGTATTTGGGAGTAGTCTTGGACAGTGAGGTTCTGTGGAAGCGAAATGTTGAGGAAAATATGAAGAAGGTCAGTAATGCCCTTTATGCATGTAAAAGAATTCTGGGAGTCACGTCGGGCCTGTCTCCTGCTCTGATGCATTAGTGCTACACAGCAATAGTCAGACCAATGCTGTACTGCGTCAATTTGGTGTGGTGGAATTCCGCAAAAAAGTCATCATATCTCGGTCAAACGGAGAAGGTTCAGCGCCTCGCGGCTGAGGTCTACTCCAACGACTACTCTTGAAATCATCCTCAGTTTATCGCCCATTGATATATACGCGGAAAACCGTGCTGCTAAGTCCACAGGTAGATTGACGGCCATAAAGGAACCTCTGGGTACAGCTCAATTGGGCCGGGAAGCACTGGTAGCACGGATTACATTGCACCTCCACTGAGGGAAATAATGCATAGTAAAAATTAATACTTTTTATTTGATTGTCATTTAAAAATGTTCATATTTAAAAATAATATTTTCATACAAAAATTTATTACGCTCGTATTTGAATACCCACATCTGAGTATATATATGGCATATGGTAGTGTACATATATGTACCAAGCATGCAGAGTGTCCAGCAACGACTTTTCATTTTTTTGAAAGGATTTTTATGTATCAATGGAGTAAGGCAATACAAGTCGACTCAAGACAATTAGATATAATGCAATGGCAAGAAATTTTACATTTATTCGATTACCCCCAATGACATGCACTTGTTAAAATAATGCATTCTTTAAACGAAAAGGTAAGCGGTTACCCCCGATTGGGGAACCACTTTTCGATAGTAACCGCTTACCTTTTCGTTTACAGAAAGCATTATTTTGACATGTCATTGGAGTAATCAAATAAATGTAAAATTTCTTGGTAAGGGCTAGCTCAGGACCTTACCGGGGTCACACAAGGCGGATCGTGAGCGGTAGGTTAGCTGCGAATAATCAATAAGCAGTCCCAGACCAAGAGCGTCAGAAGACGAGGGCCTGATTTAAAAGATCAGAAATGCTTGATGAATCTCCTGTGTCTGGGCGAACAGATGCCGCCTCCCAAAAAGCATCCCCGGATTGAGACCAGTTAGATCCTGTTCATGGTATACTGGAGCATGTATACGATTAGTTCGATATTGGGCTGGCGAGAGCAGTATTCCGCCACTTTAGTATGTGAGGGTGACACCTACAGAAATGGCTGGTGGGCTAATGCTGCAATCGCCTCCGTCTCGTTAAAACCCTGGCAGGTCTTCAAGTACATTCAATACACTTCGCCATTTAGTTGGCCGCACAGGTCCAGTCGAGATTTACTCCTGGCTTTGCGCTGTCTTGCCTCTGAACCCAATATCCCATAAGGACTTGTGACAACCCTCGCGATGGCCTACTCCTTTGAGAGAAGGGAACTTCAGGACACTTAAAAGCGACTGCGCTAGCGGCTTGAAGCGGGGACCCAATTGATTTGAAATGAATAAATTAAAACAAACAAACGAAACCGACGTTGATGTTCTGGAGGAAGAATGCAGCGCATTCAGGAAGAGCAGTAGAATTGTGCGCTCCCCGCCACAGACTCCCTTGCAGGCAAATTCCGGCACCACGAGCACGGAGAAAGCCGCCGACGTGGCGCAGAAGGCTACACCTTGCCAAACGGTAACTCCCGGCACCCGGCATAGTCGTCTTCAAACACCAGCTGCTGCAAATAGCTGGGAACGATACGTGGTAAGCTCTAACCTGAGAAGACGGAGACCGTAATTCTATATGTTCGGAAAACCCGCGAAGGCGGCGTGCTTATCGAAATGGAGCGCTGTGGCGACCACTCAGCATTTTTGGAAAATGTGTGCACTGCCATTGGCCAGCTTGGAGACGCCCGTATTCTCACTAGACGTTTATGTTTAGAAGTTCTGAGCATGGACTGCTTAACCATGGCCCCAGAAGTGGTGGAAATCGACGAACTTNAAGGCGGCGTGCTTATCGAAATGGAGCGCTGTGGCGACCACTCAGCATTTTTGGAAAATGTGTGCACTGCCATTGGCCAGCTTGGAGACGCCCGTATTCTCACTAGACGTTTATGTTTAGAAGTTCTGAGCATGGACTGCTTAACCATGGCCCCAGAAGTGGTGGAAATCGACGAACTTCCAGGCCGGACTCTTATTGAAAAGGGGAAGTTGCGAGTAGGTTGGATTATCTGCCGTATCCGAGAGCCCGCGGATGTCCAAAGGTGTTTCCGTTGTCTGGGATGTGGCCAAAAAAGGCGGCCTGCAAAAGCCCACTCCGAAGCAGTTCATGCTGGAAATGTGGTCAGGATATCAGGTCATGGATACTCTTGCTGAGGCTAAGACAAAGCTTGGGAGAATATGATTAAATTTATACAAGGCAATATGAACAGGAGTAGGGNGGTCGGGAGCGTGCAAGGCCTTCAGGGATGCCCTTGCTGAGGCTAAGACAAAGCTTGGGAGAATATGATTAAATTTATACAAGGCAATATGAACAGGAGTAGGGTAGCTGATGACCTGTTGGACCAATTGGTTCTTGAACAAAGAGCAAACGCTGTCATCATCAATGAACCCTATAGAACAAAGGAAACCTGGCATGTTGACCAATCAGGCTCGGCCGCGATATGGATCGCTAACCCCAGCCATCGTGCAGAGAGCAGCGGAACCGGACGCCGCTACGTTTGGATGAAAATAGCGCAAATCACTCTGGTGAACTGCTACCTGTCTCCAAACGACACAGTCCTTGTCTTCAGGGAAAAGCTCGAAGGCCTTGAAGACGAATTGCGCGATATAACCGGCCACATAATTGTTGCTGGAGATTTCAATGCAAGAGGCGTGGAATGTGGTATGCCCCAAACAAACACCAGGGGAAGACTGGTCCTTGAAATGGCAGCCTGCATTGGCCTGACCATCCTCAACACCGGAACGACCCCTATATATCGAAGGCCGGGTTTTGGATACTCTATCCCTGGCATATCTCTGGTCTCAGAAAGCCTTTCTCGAAGGGCAGACGGATGGAGAGTGATGAAGACCTGAGTGGCAGCGACCACAACTACATAACCTTCCAAGTCACTGACACAACGCGAGGGCAAACACGTAGTATCCCTCGCAGGAAACCAGGATGAAATCCGTCTAGGGTCGATGTTCGCAAGCTCGACACTTCACTCATAGCAGATTCCCAGGGTAATTTACCCACAACGGGAGAGATCCACAACAGGGAGTCTTGTGCTAAGCTGGTTGAAGAAACCATGCGCTGCATTCACCGGGCACGCAAAGCCTCAATGACGCAGAGGAGAGCATGGTCATGTAAAAATCAGGTATACTGGTGGAATGACCGAATTGCAGAGCTGCGAAAAAGCGCTAAGAAAGCACTTTCGGCCGAGATACAGAAGAGTAAACGGAACTGCTGGAAAGCGCTATGTGACGAAGTGGATCGTGATCCCTGGGGCCAGGGTCACAAAATAGTGATGAAAAATTTCCACACATCATCGCAAGCGATGAATGAGGTCCGAGTTAAGAATATAGTGAATGCANGACGAAGTGGATCGCGATCCCTGGGGCCAGGGATACAAAATAGTGATGAAAAAGTTCCATACATCATCACAGGCGATGGATGAGGCCCGAGTTAAGAATATAGTGGATGCGCTATTTCCCACACACCCACTAAGAGCCGACACAGTGTTCGTCGAGGAGCAAGCCGAGGCACCAATGTTTTCGGCAGACGAGCTGAAGTTAGCCCTGCCAAGCATAAAGCGGGCAAGGCTCCGATGGCATACCAGCGGAGGCAATCAGGTTAACAGCAAAAACGAGCCCTGATCTCCTGCTTAACATGTACCACAGCTGCCTCAGGGCCCGGGCCTTCCCAAGCCAGTGGAAGAAGGCGAGGCTGGTGCTTATACCCAAGGGCAAAGGTGACCCGAACTGTCCTTCATCTTTCGGCCCACTCTGCATGCTAGACACATGCACGAGATGATGGACAGTCTGCTCAAAATACGCTTGACGTCAGCCATAGAAAGTGAGGGAGGCCTTTCACCCCGACAACATGGCTTCAGGACACTCAACTATACGAGCAATTGGCGAAGTATTCGAGGCGGCACATAAGGCCGAAGAAGCCTGCCACCAGGCGCGGCCAATAGTGCTGCTAGTCACACTGGACGTCAAGAACGCCTTCAACTCGGCAAGATGGGACGACATGCTGGAGGCCTTGGAACGGTCATTCAAGGTTCCAACATACTTGCTAGATATGATCCGGGACTACCTCAGAGATCGTGGGCTTTTGTACGATACAGCACAAGGTCAGAGAAAAAGACGTATAACCGGCGGAGCAGCACAGGGGTCTGTACTTGGCCCGGACCTCTGGAATGCCACGTATGACAGTCTGTTGCGCACGGAAATGCCAGAGAGCGCCTTCCTTGTCGCCTTCGCGGACGACGTGGCCGCCGTCATAACAGCAAGAAATGTTCTGCTAGTACAGCTCAAGCTAAACCAGGTCATGCGCAACGTCAGTGGATGGATGAGCGATCACGGTCAGCAGTTGGCCAAAACAGAGATCGTGCTCCTCACCAGGAAACGGATTCCAACAATTATAAACATTATGGTCGGACCTCAACTCGTGACAACTTCAAGGTCTACAAAATACCTAGGGGTGAAGCTTGACACCAAACTCACATTCTGCGAATACATCCATGGAGTATGTGAAAAAGCTGCGTAGAGCACGGTGACTCTAAGCCGGCTGATGGCGAACGTGGGCGGCCCGAAGCCATGCCGCAGGAAACTTCGGATGACAGCAGTCCAGTCGGTGCTTCTGTATGGGGCAGAAATATGAGCCGACGCATTGAAAGCCAACAAATACCGGATTCAAATGTCTTCGGCCCAGCGCAGAGGGGCACTACGCATTGCTTCTGCATACCGTACAGCGTCCGCGGACGCGGTTCTAATTATACATATCTGGCGTCATGCCAATTGAGCTACTTGCTTACGAGAGGAAGGAGATTTACAATCTCAGTGCCGAGAAAGGTCGAGCAGCTGCCGCGGCAAGGGCGCGCAAGCAACTAATCCAGCAGTGGCAATAAAAATAGAACGCGAGCAAAAAAGGTCGATGGACGCACACCCTGATAGCCGACCTTCAACCATGGTTGAACAGACCGCGTGGGGAAGTCGATTTCTACTTGACGCAATTCCTCACCGACCATGGTTACTTCCGAGAATATCTTCATAGAATGGGAAAGGTGTGGAAACGTCGAAGACAACGTGCACCATACATTCTTCACTTGCGAACACTTCCTGATTTCGCGCAGAATGTTGGAAGAAAGATACGGAGACATAACTCCGAACAACATAAGTGCAGACAAGAGGGAAGCAGTTGCGAGATGCGTGACTCCGCTACAAACAAGAGGGCGGATGTCTACTGAGAGCACCAGAATGAAACACCCGTACAAAAGAGCAGCCCCGGGGCTCTTGCAGCGCGCTCCTACATCTGAAAACATGCAGAATTGCGGTGCCAGATGCGGGATTCTTGCGCGGGCGGTGGGAGTTTGAGTTTTAGTGGATAGCCCCAACTTGCTAAATATACCCCAAAAACACTCATACATAATTTTGTCCGCCAGATTGTTGAAATATCGCACTGTGCGTCGCAAGGCCCCACACGTATTTTGCCTTGCCCCGTCCAACGCATTTTTTTGATGGATGTGATATCAGTCAGACAGAGGTACTTCGCCATTAAAGGTCTAGACATTCTAGTGACACACCCTCAAATCTTGGTCCTTTAGAAGTTTGGAGTGGTCGTCAGCAATAGAAGGCGGCCATCCGAAGTTTCCGTTTCAATTAGTAATTTTTCTACAAAACGGGTTCCAATGCAAATGCATAACCCATTGCTAGGGATTCACCTTCTCACAATAGGGTCGCTTGCAAACGTGTGTTTGGTTGCTACCGAAGGATACTTAGTTTAACCCGAGCTGCTAGAACCGGTTGCAAAATAATAGTTTTTGCCCACACCCTGGTAAATGGTAATCAAACAGAAGAGCAATTGGTTGATATGAAAGTAATTACTGAAATAACTACTTACTTCGCTGTTCGCGCGACCAACTTAAAAGAAAAAAACAGTCAGGTAATACAAAATTATTATTATACAGTCAGTTAATAAAGTTCAGGTACAGCGAATTTTTACAATACGTGCAACTCTTTTAAATATTTTATTTTTCGATAATTTTTTATAAAAATATGGTTAATTCTACAACAAAACCCCCAAAAATCATAGTTAGAAATCTTGTGCAAAAATTAAGAAAATTCTGCAAAATTTCATTCAATTTCAGTGTAACAAAGTGCCCTTATTGTAAAAAATTGGCTGTACCTAAACTTTATTGACTGGCTGTATTTTAATTGGAGATATTTAATTCCATTTAGTTCGTGGTAACCTTAATGAAAGCCTAAACATGTGTACTTTATTTTATTCGTTATAGCGTACATGGTAAAGAAATGTTTGTTTAAATTTGTTTGCCATAATTTTTTATTGAAATCGCTTAACACTATCAAGTCAAAATAAAACATGTTTTCCAAAGAGTTATGGTCTGATTATGGCAACTTAACGTAACTTACGCCTCTCTCTTAAAAATTCTGTTAAATGAGTGTTGCTTATAATTGAACAGCCGAAACTTAACGTAACTTAATGCCACGTCGAAATCTGTTTCATTTTGATTCTCTAAGTTCTACGTTCCGTTAAGTTAAGTTAAGTTGCCATAATCAGGCTTTTACTCCACTAGGAAAATAGAATGATGAATAATAACTTGAAATTACATCAGATGATTTTTAAATTTTTGTACTTACATAATATCATATGCGTGTATGTACATCTTTTGAATAAATAATAATATATTATGTGCTGTTCTTCCTTTCTTTCCTCCCGCTTCAAAAGGAACGCTGCCTGTAGTGTTCCACGAAGCCTGTAGTGTTTTTCTTCAGCGGCGTGGGGGCATCTCCCATTCTAAAATATTTGCTACAACAATCGTAGCAAAGGCGAAGTTAGTGATATTGTTTGTAGATATGCGCTTCTGTAGAAAAACAAGCACGAAGGCAGTGTGCACTTTTAGTGGGTAAGAGGACAAAGAGTGCTTTAAGAATAAGGCAAATGTTGAAGCTGGTTGGAATGTTGGAGGGCTCGTAGTTGCTGATTTCGCTTTCAGCTGCTTTTGACGGCGGTAGTCGAAAGTATCTACATACGTACATATGTATTTGTTACTTTTGCTTTAAGTAAATAAACGAACAGACAGCAGACTATGGTTTTTATGAGCTGCGTCCTTGAGAGGATTATCGGCCTTTCGTCTAAGATTATTCGTTCACTTGACTTTTCACCTATTTCTCACAATTTGGCCTTTCGTCTAAGATTATTCGTTCACTTGACTTTTCGCCTATTTCTCACAATTTGGTATACAAATATGTAAATATTTCCTTTTTTTTTTGGTGTCTCTTCGAGAAGATTTTCAATCTAGATATTTGCTATTTTGTGCAAGCTTCATAAAATGTACACCTGTCTCGGATATTTGGTTGGCAGGCTCTTTGCTTAACTGGGCATTTGATTGGCGGCGTCAATTCTCTTTATAATATAAATATTATTTGTCCCAACTCCTACTCTGCGGCATTAGCGCACACAAGGGGTGGGTTTTGGGGTTCGAACCCCCTAAAGCTAATAACCTCAACTACAAACTGTATCTTAAAGCTTAAGCTTAGAATCCAGCTCTCAAGAAAAATCACCAGAAATATTTTTTATTATTTCTGTTGCTTGAAAAAGCAATTTCCTTTCGCTGTAAATTTACGTAAAAAAATAAATATACGAGAATTTTTTTTGAAAGCTGCAAACTAATTTAAGAAATTTTCGTAGAAGAAAATTTCTTTTTCATTTCTTGTGCGCTAGTTTATACAAATTTCTCGTTTTTCTTGAGAGCTCCTCAAAGTTCAACTGATATGTACTCAACGAAGATTAAAAGATTTAATAATTTACATAATGGCTGCGTTTCTTTATACATTCCAGATAATCCCATTTCAACGTCAGAATAAACAGAATGCTTTTGAAATATACGTTAACATATCAGCAGGAACGTTCTAAAGAATAAGTAAACAAAAAAATGTATTCCAAATGGTCAGAATGAATAAAGAAATGCAGCCAATAAAAATACAAGACCAGTTAGTTTTTTCGCTATTCGAAGTAATAAAAAAATTGGACAATCGTGAAAAATCACCCTCTGTATTGAAAAACAAGAAAGCAGAATTTGAAGAAAATGAACATAAATGTGTAAAAATTTCATAGAATTATTTAATTTTTTTTATTAAAATTCTTTCTTAACATTTTTACTTTGGAAGATTGAGCGTATCTTGTGTTTATAGAAATTTTTATTAAACAAGTAATTTAAAAGAAAAAAAACACATACAAATTTAGGAGTACCGTTAATTTTTTCATGATCCAATGATCGGATCTTAAGCAAATAACGGGACGAGTTTTGTTTCATTGAGTTTTGATGTTTGAGTTCTTTGCTAATTTTATGTAAATAAAGTGCATTTCAAAAAACTTAAAGAAATTTATTTATTTACTACATACTGTAGATAAAACTTGCGTAAATGTATTTGGAGTATTTTGAAGAGCATATTATCTGAAGCGAATTTTCAGTATTTTCTGGTGATATATCTTTATAAGTATAAAGCCCCCTCCCCTCCCCAAAATATATTCCTGGGTGCGCCCCTGCTCTACGGTGTATTTATATGTATTCAATAAATTTATTCGATTGATTTGGTTGATTCGCGTCGAATCTGTAGTAAGCAGCAAGGTCAAAGGTCTAAGAGTAGGCAGGCGCTAACCTTGCAACTCAACGAGTCACCCCTACTCACAATCACAATTTTTTAAGTTGGGTATTTACTTTCCTGTTGACTTAAATATTAGCTTATTTTGGGTTAGCTAATTTTCGTCGTTTCCTCTTCAACTCAAAATTTCTACGACCTGAAACTTTTCCATTGGGCTTCGCTATTTTTACCTATTATAACCACTGTAATTACTACATTCGACTTTTAAATTCAGTTATTGTATTTATTTTCACTCTACAAGCAATAAAAGTATTGTTATCCCACTTATCTTTTCGCAGATTCCAAGCCGCTAAATTGATACGCCGCAACTGCTGGGTGTCGTTCGCCCAACCAAATCAAAAGCCGGGTATCATAAGCCGAGGGCAGAACCACTGGTGGCTCCTTTGGGATCTGTGTAATGATTGAGATAATTTCTATTTTTTCTTATCTTCGCCTTTGGATTGCTGCCTTAATTACCGCCTAATTTGTTACCTCCTGCTATAGTGGTGCTCTTGTTTATTTAAAACTTATATGTGTGAACTGTAAATACAAAAACAAGAAAATAACAATAAGTAACATTTCAATCGTGCACACATATTTGTTATTATTATTATATTAAGTAAAGATTATTCGAAGTAGCAGAAACAACGAAAGGGCACCCCGCTAATACTACTGAAAAATATGCAGCATGCAACTAAGCAATTACCAGGAAAAAGGAGGGAAGGTAGGTAGATGAATGCGAAGAACTTGAGAATGCAGGGAGGAACGCGGCTCTATTAGAAAATATGGCAGCAATCAAACGGTTTTTAGAGCGATGCTAACTCCTGCAAAGACCAATATGGAAATTGGAACCGAACCCACGTATATGGAAGACGGTAGCGTCCTACCACTGGAGCAAGATAAGGTGAGTAATAAAAAAGTGGCTTAAAAACAACAAGGCTCCGGCGCCGATGGCATACGGGCTGGGCTGTTTAAAGCCGGCTGTGGAAAGTTGGTCTGATGAATATATATCCGAATACTGGAAACTCAATGCACTTTGTCCAATCTCTGCTGTAATTTTTGTGTTTCATCCGAAATTTTTTTGCCTATAAATAAAGAATCTGAAAAGTAGTTCAGGTACACTGTGACCAAGCTTCCCAGCATCTCTCTGTCATCTTAAGAGAAAATAGTGCTTATATATCGAGCCTTAACCGACAAAATAACGTAAGCGACATAATTTGAGATTTTTACCTTTTGATGCATTTATGTAGTAAGTTATAATCCGCATCGCCCGTCAAAGTTTGGTAACAATGTACGCAACGGTTGCAAAATTACAGCCCAAGCAATTTTAACGTAAGCGCCATTAATTGTTTGTTTACATTTTTTGTTACTGCAAATGTCGTTTGCGTTAAAATACTCAGATGAAAAAAGTATACAAATTTGGTTAATAGAGGTAATAGGCGGTAAGGTAATCCCTTTACGACTTCAACTGTGCAAAAAAAGTGTAGATATGTGGCACATGTTCATTGTTGATATTCAATTCATTTGGGAAATAATGAACAATTAATTGACCGGAACTTCAAATTTATTCGTAAAACGTTTTAAAAGCAGATTATTCATACTAGTATACTTACGAGTAGCTAGAAATATATCGAGTTCATTTTAGCTTTTAAAGTGTCTGCAGAATTTGGCGAATTTCAACACAAAGGTAACGTTTTGTTTTATGTGTTTATTCCTAAGTGGAAACGTAAATCATAAGTGACATTTCTTCTAAGGTGCTTTTCTCGTTTGCAGTTTCCAACAAAAAATTCCCTAGTTCCATATAGCGATAGTGAATCGGGAAGTGATTTGGATTTGTCACCAGAACTCGCGGAAGAATCCCATGTAGGAAAAATGGCATATCGAAAACCGAAGACTTTGCCAAAAAGACTACAAAGAAACAAATATCGCTGCACAGATGTTAAAGCAAACCCGTGTAAATATAAAAAGTGTGGAAATAGTTGTCGTAACCTAACAGTAGGTAATGCCAAGTGTTTGAAAGTGGTTAGCATAAATAAAAAGAAATCTCTTCCTTATAATAAATCGGATGCAACCAAGGTTGATCTCATTAAATCCTTCATTGAAAAATTACCAGCAGTTCCTTCGCACTATTGTCGGAACAAAAGCAATAAATTGTATCTACCTCAAGAGTTTTCCAACGTTTCGGTATTATATAAATATTATATTAAACATTTAAAACATATAAATAATACGTCCGCCCAATTGTCCCTAAGAGTTTTTAGAAACATTTTTAAATCAAATTTCAATATCGGATTCCATAAACCAAAAAAATATAAATGTCCTACTTGTACTACCTATAATAATTTGGAACATGAGGCAAAACTTCTGTTGGACCAAACCGAAAATTACCAAAGTCACATTAAGGACAAAGGCATATCGAAATAAATATTTCTGGAGGAACAGTCACTAAGTCAAACTGATTCTACGTTTTTATGTGCCAGCTTCCACCTTCAAAAAGTATTAAATACACCGCATGGGAAGAGCGTGACGTTATTTTATTCCCGCAAGTATGCTTATTACAATGAGAGTATTTACGTGAGTGGTACTAAAAACGGATTTTTATGGGAGAGAGCGAAGGAAAACGGGGTTGTAACGAAATATGTACTATAATTTATCAATATTTAAGACTTGTCGACCAACGACGAACTAATAGCTTTGTGAGTTTGTATTGTGAGAGTTGTACTGGCCAAAATAGAAACAGAGCCATGCTTGCTACTTTAACATTTTTCATGAAAAACTCTATCAATATAAAAAAAATTAAAAATCACTTATTTATTGCCTGGACATACCATGATGCCTGGGGATTCAATCCACAGTACAATCGAATGATTCATTCGGGATAGACAGGTCTGGGCTCCAAGTGAATGGTTTACTATGATTCGTAATGCCAGAACTAGACCAAGAGGTTACGAATGTATTTTGATGAACAACGCTGATTCTAAGGATTGGAAATTATTTTCCCTAGCTCTATTTCCACCTACAATAAAAATTTGTTTCACAACGCTACGCTCAGCAGCTTTTCAAAAAGAATCTTCTAACATTATGCTTAAATATGGTTATTTAGACACTTCGGAACAAAAAAACTTGGACCTAAATTTAATTAAATATACAAGACAAAAATTGGAAATATTGAAAAATGGTTCCTCCAAATTATATAGTAACTTATTAACTATTTCAGCAAATAAACACAGCGATTTAACGAAACTGTGCGAAAAAAATTTAATACCTAAAAAATTTCACCAGGAATATCTAAGATTAAACTACAGTCAAAAAAATTAGAGATTGTTTAATGGAAACGGATGAAGAGGACGCTGCACAATAAATTTTCATAAATGTAAATTTATTATATAACCTCTCATATAAGGTTTTTATTAAATTCACACCTATGCATATAAAAACTACAATAAAAAATAACAACAAAATTATGTGTATGTGTGGGAATTTTTAAAATTACAATTTTAACGTAACCGCCAGAAGTTGGTACAAGTTTTTTTAGTGACTGCTAAAATAACGTAATGCAGCGTTTTTGCTGCATTAAAAATGCAACATTTAGCACTTTCGAACATATGTTTTCGAAGAGCGTTCATGCTATTGCATTTAGCAAATGTACATTTACGCGAGTTCGAAATGGTATGCTTTTGACAAACAGCCGTATTCCAGTCTCTTATTTAGATGCGTATATATTACGATCAATTCTCACGCAGGAGATAATGTGCAAAAACCCTACTGAAAAGGAAAAAATAAATTTTAAACCAAAAATTCAATACAAAAACTTGTATTGTTTTAACCATAACCGAAAATTTGTTTGTGTATATATTCATTTGTCGGTGCTGTCAATTAAAATTTTCTCACTTAATTAGGAAACAAAACGAACCGAGTTGATCACAAATTGATCCAGATTTCTATCAGCATCAAATCGATGTTGAATTTGCTTAACTTTTCTTTATCCAAATATGTACTGCAAAATAAAAGAAGTCTCGATCGGCGATCACTGAAACGTAGCTAGCAACTGTATACTCGAAAAAGCAATGTTGCCACTTTTTCTCTTTAAACCATGTTCGAATCGTGGAAATTTTGGAAGATCACAGGGTTGCTTTTAGCATTTAGATTCTTAATGCAAAAATGGAGTTGCATTTAGTTGCATTGAGGTGACGAATTTTGTATGGATAAATGTACATTTAGAGTAGCATTTAGAGCTAAATGTGCTTTTACGCGTAAGCAAAAACAGCCTATAAGCCACAAAAGCACCGTTTACGCTTTACTTGAGCAAATGAAACCTACTACATCATGTATGTAGACCAAACTAATGGTTAAGAACTGAATATCATGTTATTATCTATACTCAAAGAGAATTTAGAGAGAAAAAACCGTCTCCTGTAAAATTCAGTTTTTGTCGCTTACGTTATTTCGGCGGTTAAAAGCGCAAACAGTCAACGACGTAGCGTAGACGTAGGTTGGCGCAGACACGATCTAGCTTGTGAAATTCGCGTGTTAACGAAAACTCACCACCGCATGGCGGTGACGTTGCCGTTGCTTCTCTCTCTCTATATCAACATTAAATTTTATATGCTGCTACGTACGTCAACCTACGTTTACGCTACGTCGTTGACTAACTGAGCTTTAAGGCTCGATATGCCTTCTTGTAATTGCTGGATGTATCCAAATTAGTTTTAAAAAATATTAAAGGTAGTGGCTGTGTGGTGAAAGGTGCATATAACCACTCCGTAGAACCTGGGTTCGATCCTTGTTTGTCCTACCAACATTTAAATTAGAAACAGTTTATATACATACCTTTCATGAACATGAAATGGTGTTATAACCTTGGCCGATGTTTGTAAGTACAGAAGAAGAAGAAGAGAAACACCTCCTTCTCCGTTTCCCTCATTCCGTGGAACAACCGCTAGGCACTACTTCGCGGAGCGGGAGCGGCCTATTGCCTTGACTCAAGCATGATATCCATGAGGTTATACACCTTAAGTGACCTCCCTACCTTTATGCTCAAGTCGTCCCTTTGGGTAGCGAACTGCGGACAAATGAAAAAACAATATTCAGCGTCTGCGATTACACTGTGCTACAGTCGACCACCGATAGAACTAATATCGTCAGATGGAAACCACCAAAGTTAGCGCGTGTAAGGATGCTGGACTATATTCACATTACAGCATAAATATGTAAGCGCGTTCAGACTTTCATTCATGATTTATATATACATTTGATTAGCATGCGAACATACGAGTGTGTGGTATGTACTTGATTTAAAAATAAATGGTTGCATACTTTATACATTTAAATATAAATAAATCTTCTCAACAGTGGCAGCTAAAATAAATGACAAGTTGGGGTTCTCTTCATTTGGTTCTCGATTTATGATAAATTATCTAATTTCTATTTAACTTATTGACATATTTTAGAAGACGAAATAACTTATTTTTAGCATAATTTAAAAGGCACCCTTTTTTTAATTTGCATGCTGATGGGATGATTTCCTTGAAATCTGATTGAGATCCAGGAAATCGAAATTATGATATTAAATGGCAAAATCTCCTGGACTTCGAAAGATTACGCGAAATCTCACATTTCAGTGCAGTGGTAATGTAGTATAATTTCGGGCTTATATATAAACATAACATTCAAAAAAATTTAGAGATTTCGAGGCACTATGACTTATAGCTACGGTGACCATCCGTTCTGTTTTTTGCAGGACCGTACTGTTTTTCAAAGGTCGGTCCTGCGTAGTTTCTCAAACCTAAAAAACCTGAAAATGTACTGATTTTTTCCAAGTGTCCTGCATTTGTCCCGCATTATATTCGTTATTTTAAAATTATCGGAAAATGGATGCATTTTTTCAAAAAAGTGTTTTTTGGTACTTTTCGTAGCTTTTCTTCATATCTCATGAGGCCTCTTACCAAAATATATATGTAACTTGTGGCGACTTCAATGAAAATTATTAGTGCTACAGGCGACCATTTGCATTTTGTCGTCAAAGTCGAAAAAAGTGAGATTTTCAATCAAATACGCAGATTCATTTGGTTATTTTTTTCATTATTTTAAAAATTCGATAAAGAATACATATCATTACAGTAAATTTTGAGTCAAAGATAATGAAAATCGGATTAGATATGTAGATGCTATGGAGCGCAATCTGCACAAATTATATATTTTTGTAAAGGGCACTTTGTAACTCGTCGTTTACGTCGATTCCTGACGTCGATTTTTGACAAATAACTGCGAAAAGTACCAAAAAGCTCAAAATTTGACTATAAAATAATCTTTTAAAGATTTTCACTCTTCGTGTAAGCTATTGTAATTATAATATGTTTTACTATACTTTCATAAATATTTATGTAAAAAAAGATTAATATCGATGAAAAAAACGTGATTAATTTTTTAAGTTTAAAATGTATTAAGAATTTAGAATGATATATACTCTTTATACTACGTAAATATATGTAGGCATATTTTTGAAAAACTGTCCTTCATTTTGAATCCATATTTATGGTCACCGTACTTATAGCTCACATACAACTAAGTTTCTGTGTCTACAAATTTCGACAACTCAATAAACATTGATCAGTTTGAATAATTCGATACGTTGCGATAACTTAATAAGCATAGATAAATTTCGATAATTATAAACTTCGATGATTCGATAAATTTCAGTAACCTTTATGGCTGATTTTATTTCGATTCCTATCGGAAAATTTCAACTCTTTTAACCTACTTCTTATGTATTTCTCATTGTCTCCATTTTCGCCTTTATCTCAATTTTCGTCTTTATCTTCACTTTTACCTTTATTTTGTCTTCATCGTTATCACTTATTTCTTCATTTTCATATCTTTATTTCAAAGTTTAATTTCAAATACGAAGTAAAACAAAATGCGAAACAGCTTAAATTGAACAGGTTGCAAAAACCATACACAAACATGGAAATTTTTAAACGACGATTTTCAGCCAATTTCGAAACTATAAAAACTCTCCTCAACTACAGAAAATTACCTTTCCAACGGTGTTTTTGGTTTTGAAATCGGTAACTTTACCTTGGTCTTCATCTTTGTTTTTATACCCGAGCGGACTTGTGCACAAGGGTATATTAATTTTGTTCACATAACGGTTGTTTGTAACAGCNGTCCGTCTGTCCGTCTGTCCGTGTACACGATAACTCGAGCAAAAATTGAGATATCTCAACGAAATTTGGTATGTAATTTTCCCTTAATCCAAGGTAGGTTGGTATTATTATTATTATTATTAAATGGGCGAAATCGGACTTTAACCACGCCCACTTCCCATATAACGGTAATTTCCAGAAATACGAAAACTGCGATATTTTAGTAACTACTGAAGATACTTCACTCAAAATTGATATTTAAAATAATTTTTAGACGAAAAATAAGAATATTATAAATTTTTGGAAAATGGGCGTAGCCACGCCCACTTATGGTTACATGTGTATATCTTGGTAACCGCTGCACCAATTTCTTC
>NW_016157158.1:552681-583018 GCF_001687245.7 Rhagoletis zephyria | reverse complement strand
CAAACTTGGCACAGTTGTTGGCCTTGGTACAGCATAAAAAATCGCCGAAACTTTTTAAAATCGGACAATAACGACGCCCACATCCCATATAACGGTAATTTAGAGAAATACAAAATCTTGTATAAATCAGTAAATATTAAAACTAATTTATTCAAAATTGATGCTTGCAACAATTCTTTACCAAGAAATACGTTTATGGTAAAATTTTGGAAAATGGGCGTGGCACCGCCCACTTATGATCACATATAAGTATATCGGTAACCGTTCTACCAATTTGTACCAAACTCGGTGTGGTTATTGTGCTTGCCACATATAAGCAAAACGTTGAAAATTGTTGAAAACGGACTAAAATAACGGCCGCTTCTCATATAACGGTAAATTTCAGAAGTGCTTGAAACTTCGATATTTCGAAATTGAAGGACGCTAATTTACTCAAAATTGATACACACCGGCTTACCATCTAGCGGAAGGTTTCGGAAAGGTGAAAAAACATATATTTAATACTTGCGCCGGGTATTTAATGTTCGGCTCCGCCCGAACCTAGACTTTCTTACTTGTTATCTTTCACATCTTTGCTTTTATCGTTTTCTTTTTCTACTCACGTAGATGAGATAAGGTGCGATGACGTGATAAGATGTGACGTTATTTTATGTGATGTGATAGGATGTCATTTCATGTGTTGTCATATCCTCTAATGTCATGTCATATGATGTCATACCATATGATGCCATATCATATGATGCCACGTCATGTAATGACATGTCATGTCATACGATGTCATATCATGTGATGTCATGCCATATAATGTGATGTCATATCATATAATGTCATGTCACGTGATATCGTGTGATGTGATGCAATATCATGTGATGTCTCTTCATATCATGTGATAAAATGGGATGTGATGTCATGTAATGTGATCACATTCCATGTTCCGATTAGTGTATGGAACATGTTGTAAAAATACAACGATTGTAAAATCGATTAACTCAGCGATAAATATAACAATCATCAGTATCGAATATTGTATATATCGTTAACAATATAAATCACTAAATCGATAACAATATCCATTATTGTATCAATAACTATACCGATTATTTAATTAATAACAGTATCGATAAAAATATCGATTATTTTATCGATAGGAATATCGAGTTTTATATCGATAACAATATCGATCTTCATCCACATCCTTTTCTTCATATTTATCTTTATTTTTGCATATTCCTCTTTACCTTTACCTTAAAGTGTTTAAATTTACTTTGATCTTCGTTTTTGCCTGTACCTCTAGGTATCTTTGTTTTTGCTTTTATTCTCAAACCGCTAAACCGCTGAAAACCATTTCCATGTGCATTATTCCCCTTGAATTAGACAATTCTCTCCCAAACAACCAACTACCGCTAAAGAAGTTTCACTTCATAAATTCAAGAAATGTTCTTACCCTTTCAGTTACCCTACTTCTTATGTATCTGCCATTCTCTCCATTTTCAATGTGAAACCATAAAAACTCTGCTCATCACCGCATAAATGCCTTTCCAACGGTGTTCTCGGTTTTGAAATCGGTTCGGTATAATCGCCAATCGAACGGAGACAAAATTTATGTTAGCGTATTAATATATAGACTAGAGTGCCAGTTACTGTCGAAATTCGACAGTTTTTCTAGTTTTAGAAGCCTTTCTCCAAGGATTTCTAACTTAACACGCAGCAAAACTTATACGGTACAAATTAACTAACCGGAAAATCTTCTGCTAAAACGTAACTAAATTTTTTTTTTTATCTGAGAAGGTCTTTGGAGGACTTCGGCAGGACTTGGAATGGACCTGATACATTCAAGTTTATCGATAAATTTCAATGATTTGATACATATCGATAGTTCGATGAATTTCAAGAACACTAAAATTCGATAACTCAACAAAATTCGTTAACTCGACCAATTTCGATAACTGTGAAATTCGATGGCTCGATAAATTTAGATAACTCAAAAATGTAAAAACTTTGGATACCTTTATAAATTTTTACTTTTGACATCTCCACATTTTTCGAAAACTATCTAAACGTTTTGATAACTCGTTACACTCTGTTAAGACGATTAAATGCGATAAGCAGTGATAAATCGATAAGCTTATATAACCTTGAAATTTCCATAAATCGATATATTTTTAAAATTCCATAAACTTCGCTTCGTTGAACCAACCAATTTCAGTAGATCAATAATTATCGATAACTCTGTAAGTTGAAAAAACTCCATTCATTACGACACCTCGATATATTTCTTTAAGTCTATAAATAATGATAATTTAATAGATATCGATAACTTGATACATTTCTTTAACTTGACAAATTTCGTTAATCCCACACGTTTTTATAGCTCGATAACTATCCGTAAATCTGGACAACTAAGTTTCTGTGTCTATAAATTTCGACAACTCTGTAAACATTGATCAGTTTGAATAATTCGATACGTTGCGATAACTTAATAAGCATGGATAAATTTCGATAATTATAAACTTCGATGATTCGATAAATTTCAGTAATCTTTATGGCTGATTTTATTTCGATTCCTATCGGAAAATTTCAGCTCTGTTAACCTAATTCTTATGTATTTCTCATTGTCTCCATTTTCGCCATTATCTTCACTTTTGCCTTTTTTTTGTCTTCATCGTTATCACTTGTTTTTTAATCATCATATTTATCTTTATTTCAAAGTTTAATTTCAAATACAAACTAAACAAAATGAGAAGCGCTTGAATTGAACAGGTTGAAAAAACAACCATTAACAAATATGGAAAGTTTTAAACGACGATTTTCAACCAATTTCGAAACTACAAAAACTCTCCTCATCTACAGAAAATTACTTTCCAACGGTGTTTCTGGTTTTGAAATCGGTTCGGTAGAATCGCCAAACGAACGGAGACAAAATTTGTGTTAGCGTATTAATATATAGATTGTGTTGACTTCCGTTATTTGATGTGTTCTAAGTTCTTTAAGTTTTCATTTCTGTTACAGTTATTGACAATGAAACTTCTATTATCAAATAACTTCAGGTTGTAACGTGTTAATAGGACTACACTTTTCACCGAAGTGCATAGTGCTTGTAACACTTCGTTTCTTTGAATTGAATTATTAGGGCTATTTTGATAAAAGCTGCATTACACGCATACATTTATAAATCGTCTTTTAAAGTACAAAACCGTTTATCAACAAAATGCAAAAACGCGTATCAAGATAATGCAAAATCGCGTATGAGAGGTTGCATAAATTATTTTCTAAAGAGTAAAAACACTCATATATCAAAATGTTTCCCTATATTTTACACCACAAACTTTTTTATTTCTGCACTGCAGCTATAATTGATGAGATAATCTTCCGGACCACAAATTTGAAAGCTCATACTTTTTTATCCTCTTTATAATATGTACTCACATGCACATATAAGCCACATACTTATGCGATTATTTTTAAATTGATTTCATTTCCACGCGATTGGAGACGAGCAGGCGATGTTAAGAGAAATATACTGAATGACAGAGAAGGTCATGGAAGTCAATGAACAGGCTAAATTAGTTTTCATTATGTGAGCGCATCGGACGATTCTAAGAATATTTTTGTTGTTGTAATAGATGTGTTTAATATTAACGTTGAAAGCACTGACTACGTCAAAAACGTCAATATAAACGTACATTTAACATTACATATGTACATACATACATATATATTGAGGTGAAAATTAAAACATTACTTAACTTGTTAGAAAAACTTGATTATTAGAAAGGGAATAAAATTCATAGACAAGAGAAATTTTTGGCAACAGCTAGCTACGAAGAGAAATCAATTTATTTTGTGGTAATTGGAGGTAGGTCTAGTGGTAAATGAGGACAATAGAGATACCTCCTGGCAACACATAAAAAGTCTTCGCGTTTTGGGACTCACATCACTGTTGGCAGTTTTAAATTTGGAATAGGGGAGGATTTTTTCTACCTAGGATACGGCATAAAAAAGACCAGCAATGTCAGCCTGTAAATCAATCGAAAAATAACTCTTGCCAACAAGTGCTTCTTTGGGCTCGGTAGACAATTAAAAACCAGAGCTCTTGCTTGGCGAACAAAAATCTCCCATCATGCCCGCCTTTTTATACTGCGCAGAAACATGAACGATGTGGAACAAAGAAGAGAAGGCTTCGGGGGCTTTCGAGACGCACTCACAACTAATAGCGTGGAAAATCTACTTACCAAACTGCAAAGGACAATCGCCGTGTGCCGTACGGAAGCTTTCTCCACTACACCTGGCGCTGCTTTGATGCTCTGCTATATTTCCCATCACTATGCGCCCTTGTACGTGGGGAGGCCTCAAAAGCCACATACATATTCTGGTGGCAGAGCTCTCGATACAATCATCCGTTTTATGCTGCAGGATAGAACGCGATCATTTCCTTTGCTGAGGAAACTCCACACAGAGACCAGGCTTACAAATTATCTCAAAACTGCCACTGGCTCATGCAGGCTCGGCAATGTAAGTCTTGACTAAATCATGTTGGAAAAGATATCGAAGTTGTCCAGCACTATATGCCAGGTCATTCGGGATTCCTGGTTATGATGCATCTTACGATTTGGCCAGAGCTCTTAATCTCAGACAAAAGAACATACTGATCTACTACCCTTTTGTCTACCTTTACAACAGCGGCGACCAAAGCCTATGCACGTGTGCATACGCTTTTTAAAGCTTTCTCACCGACAGCGTCCTTTTACAGAACAAAAATACTATAAACTTTATTAAATCTCTACTAAGTAAAAATAAACCTTCTTACGGCTGGTATATTTTTTTGGGTGTATCGATGAGCTTTTGTGCTTTCAACACATGCGCAAAATAAGATTGTGTAAGTGTGGTCGACACTGCTTTACAACCATATATCAAAAGTTTACCGCTATTTTCATTGAATACAAATATGAAAACCCTCACTTGCCAGTATATGGACTATAGTTTAGTCAGCTGAAATGTTATAACTTATAAGTGAGTTTATAAAGGAAGTCGAAAAACTTTGGGAAACGCAATCTTAAAATATATCTTATAAAACATCATTTCAGTTAATCACAAAGAGACGACTTAATAATACAAATAGAGAGTTGTAACTTTTACAATTATTTTATACAAATTAATAGAACAAAATTTTAAAACTAATATGAAAGAATTCGGGTCATAAATACGGGTTCTCCAAACATCTTGACTCCTTTGTTACCTACGACACTTCATGGATTAATTCATCTTTCGTATTGCGTTATCATCAAATTTTTTTATATGGGAAAAATGCGTAACACCGCCAGCAAAAATATTATCAAAAATCAACGGTATTTTTCAGCAAATTAACACTTACACTATGTTGTACTAATGTTTAATGGACTATAAAATTTCATACCAAAATTTTAGTTTGAAAAGTTTGAAATTTTGATGCAAGTTTGCCGAATTCTTCTAGTTTTTGCGCAATGTTTTGAATTTTGCCTTTACCTAGTTTTTTGGCAGATAATGATCTATACTTTTACAAAAAAATAGTAAACATTACCTGTACAAAATCAAAATAGACGAAAGTTTTTAAAATAGCCCGTCCCTGTTTATTTCTCTTGTAAAAACATCCAAGTTGGTGTAATGGCAACGCATTTAATTTAATGATTTTCTTGCTATAATAGATAAAATAGATACAAATTACTTGATGAAAGAGATCAAAGTATCCAACGATTTTGAAAAATTGTGACATAAAGTGGGCACTGATTTAGCATTGTATATTTTAATTCAAAACAAGGTTTGATTATTTAAATTGTCTTAAAAAATCGGTTTATTTTGATCATGTTTGCAAAAATTTAACGTAGTTTTTCGGTAAACATAGTATTGACAAGTTCTGAATTTTTATTTTTAATTACGTAATTCTAATAAATTTTTTTTTTTATAAAAATATAATTCATTCTATAGCAAAAATTATATAAATCCAAGTTTGTAAAAAAATTAAAAAATCAATAAAGTGACACTAAATTTCACACTTTTTATTAAAAATTTGAAGAAAAAGTTCTAGCATTTTTTTAGTATGGGGTAATACATACAAAAGCATTTGTCTTAACATATTTGTATTAACCTTTAATAAAGGTTTTTAATACTTACGTAAGTAGCTTTCAGTGCAAATCCCCACCTACATAAATAAAATTTACATCAGTCATATCTATCTAAAAGCCATTACAAATACATACGTGCTTAATTTTGGTACTTCATTCGCTCATTAATGCCCTCCTTAAATACTTGGATAATTATCGTCAAGTGCAGGTTTCTCCTTTATCCATATATTTGGAACCTTTTCAGTTTCGCCGGCCAACAATCGGATACAGAACCATTGTCCAAACCCCACCCAGGTCACTTTACTGCTTCCAATAATCATTTTCACACTTCACCTATACCAATGTTGCCAACCACATTCTGTTGGAGCTTCACTTTTATTTAACATGTATTCGAGTTTTATTGTGGTTCTTTATGTTTGTTTGTATATCTTCGGCTGGGTGGAAGATCGACCTATCTCGGCAGTCGGTTCAAAAACGCCTTACCTCAGAAAGCTTTTCAGGAACGCCCTATCTTAGAATTTGGTTGAATAATGTCCTATCTCAGAATTTAGTTCAAAAATGCCCTATCTGAACTGAAAATATGTTCGGATAGCGCGTTTTTCAATCTAGTTCTGAAATAGGGCGTTCTGGAAAAGTTTTCTGGGGCAGGGTGTTTTCGAACTGGCTGCCAAGATAGGTTTATCTTAAACTCAGCTGTCGATATGTAATGTGCGATGTATCACTTAACGTCGGTGAATACTAAAATAAAATTTTCCAACCAACAACGACAAGCGTTTTAGTTGCAAGCTTCGCATCCACTCAATAATCTGTCTTGTTTTTTCTCTCCTGTTCTACAATGCATTTTGAATGAATAATACTCGTTGGTAATGAATTTAAACAAATTAATCTGTTAACAAGATTAGTAGACTTGTGTTAATCCCATCGGATGCTCTTTCAGGCATACTACTCCCTATTTTTAATTCCACCCAAGTTATTTTCACAACACTTCAGTGCAGTTGCTCATTTTTACAGTTGACACACTCTACGCTAAGCAGACGAACTACAAACAAAAGTTACACAGCTGGCATAAAACATAAGCGTTGTCATTGTTTCTATTGGCATTGATGCTCTTGTTAACGTAGGCCACGCCAAGAAGTAAAGTAGGATGCGATTCCACTACAGATTTGCCCTGAATTATCTGCTTTGTGCACGTTATTTTCAAATTAGATTTGCAATTATAAAAGACAAACCTACAGCGCTACTAATTGGATACGTCCGCTTTTGTAAGGCACGAAACTTCTCATTTATTGCGGAACTAGGCAATTTATTTGAGCCAATGGTTAAGGAGGAGACAGGTGGATAATATTTCAAGAGTAGGGATACATTTTTCTATAAAGAAAATACACGAGCAAGAAAAAAACTAAATGGTAAGAGTAAATTGAAAATTTAACAACAACATTCAACCGTTTCATTGAGCTTTATGCCACGATTTTGTGTTTGGGATAAATGGAAAATGCATCAAAACAATCAGTTTATTGGCGGTACCCTTTAGTCTTTCACACAATACGCTCGACAAAATCTTGTAACCCATGCTTTTTGTTTTGTGTTTCGAAGTATGAAAAAGAATCTATAAAGTGAAGAACGAAAGCGTATTCAAGCAAAAAAAATCGCCCAACAAAAGAACGCTTGGCGCCAAATCTTATCTTATGTATTTTAGTTAGAAACAAACACGATAGGACCTTTTGTTCTCAGTTTATGACATAAATGATCTTTTTACAATCTTTTTTACAATCTCAAATAGGGTTTTATATATTCCAATAATTTTTACAACTGCGCAAGAGATGTGATTTAAAACAACATTAATTTCAAGCGATCACAAGTTAAATTCATTCAAAGTTGGAAAAAAACTATGAAAATAAATGTGAAACATGGTGATGAGGAAGATAAGTCCTGGGGATTTATTGTAGCTTCTGGCGTGGAGGAACTTTTTTCATCGAAGGAGTAATGAAAAAATCTTCGGAAGCAAAAATTAAAAAACAGCGGTAGGAAGTTGGGTTTTGGGGTACAGATTCTCTTCCAACACGACAAGGCTCCTATACAAACGGCTCATATTTTTAGGAATATGTCGCTACCTAAACGTGAAAAGGTGCCAAGTCCACTTTTTTTAAATTCAATTTCAAACAAAAAGGGCTTGTCACCTTTTCACCTTTAGGCAACGATGTAATTCAAGATGTAATCATACATCATTTAACAGATACTTTACGTTCTTTAATTATAACCAGCGACAAGATGCAACCTTTAAGAAAATTCGGGATCGGTGTGAATTTTTTTTATTTCATTTGAGTGCATTATGCCAAAACTCGTATTTCAAAACTCCACGCCAACAGGCATGATTTTGTTTACTTGCCTGTCTGCCTAAGGTATTCGTATGCCATGGTGTATGAGTTATCCATTTTTACCGTTATATTTAGTTCGGTCGAAACAGAAAGTCGCTGTAGCTTTTTTTTATTACCTTATTGTTCTGTTTTAAATGAAAAAATTCGTTGTTTGCTAAAATGTTAAAATGTACAAATATAACTTTATACAAAATTTAGGAAAACTGAAAAAATTTTCATCAAAATTTCAAACTATGAATCTAAATTTTTAGAACTTTTCTGGGTCAGAGCTAGGTACTTTATGATTATGATCGCTTGTTTGTAATCCTTAAATTATATACGATTTCGATTACTTTAATAATAATCATAAATATACCATTACGATTAAAATAATTGTAATCTTAAAAATTTAAGGAGTAAGTTAACTGTAATCATAATCACAAAATTGTAATAATGAAAATTGCGATTACGAATACTTTAATTGTAGACCTAAAAATATTATGATTACAATTAATGTAATCGTAATTAACAAAATTTTGATTGCAATTTACTGATATTCTGTAGAGGTTAACTGCTTAAGTAAACTAGCGGAATTTTCACCGAAAAGTATCTAAAATTGAGTTATAGTCGAAGTAATAATGTAAAGCAAAATCAAACTCCATTGAAAGTACTGCGACTATTACAACAACTCAAAATAAATACGCGGATTCATAACATAGAACCACGTTGGTGTATATACATAAATCAAGATTTGCTCTAAGCAAAACTAATTTATCGATTACTGTAATCATAATCATAAAATGCGTGATTTCAAATACTTTAATTGTAATCCGAAAAATTTAACGATTACGACTAATGTAATCGCAATTCTAATTTTCATGATTACAATTACTGTAATGCAGTTTTGAAGCCTTTACAATTCTAGTAGTGAAGTGCAAGTTCCAAGTAGCTAAAAAATATCGTTGATTTAAAATTTTTTTCTATTTACGAATTTTTTCACCTTTTCCAAATAAACATGAATTCCTTATAAAATAAAATGCGGAAGACCGTTCGCAACAAAATTTCAAAAAATCAACGCCAGCTTTTATAAACAAATCAATGCAATTGTTATATAAAAAAACGCAAATGTCGTCACCAAAAAAAAAAAAATCATTCAAACTTAATGCAATTTTTTAGCCACTTGAAACTTGTACTTCATTAGATTAAAAGCTTATAAGCTATAAAACTGCATACCAAAAATATTCTAAAGATTCAGATAAACAAGTAATAGTAAGGCTTCATACCTTTCATGAATATCTGCAAATTTTACTTTGACAGATTATTGCTTTTCAATACATCTGCATACATCGATAGAGGAGTTACATACCTATATAAAAAATCGCATCTGAACAATCAGAGGTATGGAAGATATACCTTNTAGCTGCATAAATGGAGAAGTTATAACGAAAAATCTCATATCTGAACAATCAGTTGTATGGGAGCTATATGTTATAGTAGTCCGATTCTTCCGGTTCCGACAAATGATTAATACATTATAAAAATACACCCACCTACCAAATTTTATCCGGATATCTCGAAAACTGAGAGACTAGATTGCATACAAACAGACGGACAGACGGACAGACGGACATGGCTAAATTGACTCAGCTCGACGTTCTGATCATATAAGTATACATTTTAATGGGTCTATCTCTTTTTATTCTGGTACTTACAAACATCGGACCAAAGTCATAATACCATTTCATGCTCATGAAAGGTATAAAAAGTTTGAACTTTGATGAACACTTCGAGCCCTAACCGCCAAAATAACGTGAGCGACATTTCTTTCAAAATTTTATTTTTGATGCAGAAATATTCCTTGAGCATCTAGATGCATTTCTGCATCAAAAAGAAAATTTTGAAAAAATTGTCGCTTATGTTATTTTGGCGGATATGGCTCGATTTGTTGAATTTTCCTTAATTTTGTACAAAGTTTAAGAGCCTTATTCATAAAAAAATAAAGTAGCTTTAAAATGTATGGAAACGTCAATTTATAAAGCTCCTTAAACCTACTTTATTTTTTATGAATAAGGCCATAAAACTTTGATTTACATGGCATTGGTTAAAGCTTGGACATTTTTTTAGGAAAATCATCGAAAAATTTTGCTTGAAAAGTATTGTGAATATTAAAAAAAATGGACGCGTGGTCACTTATTTGAGGCACTGTATACATTGCAGCGCTTTGTAGCAGCAAATTAATTACACCTAACTATAGCTCCAACGCTCAAACACACTTAAACACCGCAATTTACTAATAGTAAGTAATTAGCAAAAAATATAGTAATACTCGCATAGAGTATCGATTTGAACTCAAGGATTTTGTGCTATTTGGGAAAATGGAAAATGGTGGCCATGTTAAAAGTTAAAAGGGTACAGTTGATTACGCACGATTTTGTAATTTTATTTATTTTTAACGCAGTTAATAACGAGAAGCGAGACAAGCAGAAATCCGAGGGCAAGCACAGCCAACGCAGAAATACTTGAAACTTATTGGAAATTTGTTTACGTTGTCCAACACGTCTTCACCCTCCATACAAAAGAAATCACTTTGACATTAAAAATTAATTAATGACGCACTCAGCATGTTTTTTAGTTTATTGTATATGTATACGCTACACATGAGAGTGAATGTACTTTTTTATTAAATGCCCTCATGAAATACATAATTTTACATATCATTTGTCAACTACAATAATAAATAATAAACGAATTTTATTAGGTCGCAAGCAAATGCAAGTGCAATGCATACTCAGATTTAAAAAATTATTATGGATAAAACATAAACGTGATGTTTGCATGAACGCATTTGTGTGGGAGCATAAAGTAATTTATTTCGCATGTTTTCTGTTCTGTTCAACCAACACAGATAAGTGACGCCAAGACACCATCAAGTTCATTATTGGAATGTAATGCAATAGACTGCGATAATATACAAAGTGTGCCATCCGTAATATTTTGTTTATGCTTCCTTCGGCGTTTTGTTTACATATTTCTTTTCTCTGAATATAAAATTTTATCACGTAGAACATAGAGTGTTGTCCCAGCCAACAAAAAAAAACGAAATTCAATCCGAGAAAGGAAAAAAGTGGATGAATTGCGGACTTTTGTCTCTTTACCGATTCTAATTTCAGATACTTTGACGATACGTTTTCCCACTAAAATGTGCGACAGAGACGTATGTACAGACAAGTACCGAAAATTGTTTGTGAAACGGATACTTTATTGGCTTTTTTTCTGAAATTGACTGATTGAATTTTTCGTTCAGTACGCTTTCCTTCTGCACTTCACATATACTTTTTCATGGTTCAAAAAATATTAAATTAAATTAATAAAGCGCCTGACGGAATTCGAACCCAGCACCTTCTGGAAGCTAACAAATCCTAGCACGCTCATCTACACGCTCAGCCACTGCCGATTACGCATGCATACTTCCAAATATTTAGCTTGAGCAAATTAAATACAATTATTGCTTTCAAATAACTTCATCTTTTTCGAACGTTATACGGATACGAAAGTGAATGGTAACTGTAGTCGTTTTCTATTCGTTTACGGATACGGAAAATTATACTAGACTGCATTCTCGGCAAAATTTACGTTTCTCTGTTGGCTGGGGTGTTTGAACTGTTATACATACCATGTACGTGTGTATGTAAGTTTCCAACCAACTTACATTCAGAATTTTGATGTATGTCGCGACTCCGTGCTACGTGGTCCATGGAAATATACGCTGATACGTACACTCATAAATAACATTTCCTAAAAGTTAGGAAGCATAGAAGTTTAAATAAAAGGAACAGTCCAGCGCCTTCGTCTTGGTCTGCAGGCTGTATCGGAGATACAGCCGCTATATTTAAACGTAGAATACGTGGTATGGTTAAGAGCATATCCAAGTCAAAAACGAAATCACACACTAAGAAAAAAAGGGGTTTTCCAAAATTTTACAAATTTGCATACTTCTAAGTGAAAAGAACTCAATGAGAATATAAGCGAAAGCCCTATTTTTATTTTTATTTTATACCATTGTTTTTTTCTACAGCTTACTGAGATTTAAAGATTTGAAATTTTGAACAGAAAAGATATTTATTGAAAAAAATATCGATATCAAAATCGATAAAAATATCGATAACAAAATCGATAAATAATCTATAATAAAATCGATAACAAAATCGATTAAAGTGTCGATAACAAAATCGATAAAAATATCGATCATTATATCGATAAGTTCCGAAAATATCGATAGAAAAATAAATAACAAAATCGATCATTATATCGATAAGTTCCGAAAGTATCGATAACAAAATCGATAAAAATATCGATAACAAAACCGATGACAAAATCGATTAAAATGTCGATAACAAAATCGATAAAAATATCGATCATTATATCGATAAGTGAAAATATCGATAGCAAAATAAATAACAAAATCGATCATTATATCGATAAGTTCTGAAAATATCGATAACAAAATCTATAAAAATATCGATAACAAAATCGTTAGCAAAATCGATAACAAAATCGATAAAAATATCGATAACAAAACCAATAAAAATATCGATAACAAAATCGATAAAAATATCGATAACAAAATCGATAATAAAATCGATAACAAAATCGATAATAAAGAGATAACAAAATCGATAAAAATATCGATCATTATATCGATAAGTTCCAAAAATATCGATAGCAAAATCAATAACAATATCGATAAAAATTTCGATAACAAAATCGATAAAAAAACCAACAAAATATCGATTATATCGATAAGTCCCGAGAATCCCTAAAATCCCGAAATAGTTCCGAGATTGAGTCTCTGTGCCTTTATCTATATCCTTTTCTCTACAACTACCTTTATTTTAATCTTTCTTCCTCTATCTTCATCTATACTTTTATCGGTATCCTCATCCGCATCTTTTTCTTTATATTTATCTTTGTTTTTATTTTTATGTTTATCATATTCTTCATATACATATTCCCCTTCACCTTTGCACTTATACATATAAGTAAAGTGTTTAAATTTACCTTGGTCTTCATGTTTGCCTTTATCTTTACTCAACTTTGTTTTTGTGTTTATTTTTACCTTGGCCTTTATCCTTTTCTTTATCTATGTACGTCCTCACCTTTACTTTTATTCTTGGATTGGACTTTTTCTAAATGTTGTTTCACTTCGAAAAGTCTTCGCGTATTATGCATACATGTGTTCATATATGTATGTACATATATAATATGTATGTACATATGTATGTATAGACATACATAGATTACTAAAAATAGAAACAGATCCACATTAACTGCAATCAACATATGTACGTATGTATGTATTTACATATGTACACACGCTGCGATTAGGTTATAAATAGCGCGCCTCTGTTTATCAAAAGCCGCATTACATACGCATACATACTTTTTGTCTCCTTCCCACACTTCCAACATATGCACGTGTTTGCAAAATGATGACGAGGTGATTTTGTATGGAAAATCATTTATGCCCATATATTTGAATAAAATAAACATATATAGAAGATATCAACCAATACTTCCCATATACCAAACGAAAGGAAAACTCTTGAATTTTTGATTAAAGAAAACAAAAACAAAATCATTCGAGCGGTTTTCGAGCATTTTGGTAATGAAAAAAATTTGCAAATTTTTTCAACAATTTTTTGCCTTAAAATGCTCAATATTTGTTAAATTTATATAAAATTTGTACCCGATAATATTTCTACTGCTCCAAAGAACCTATATCCCGAAAATGAAAGTTATATATGCCAACAATAAGTTGCTAGAGCACTTTAAAGGCTCAAAATTGACCCCAAAATAAGGCAATGTTTACCGTTGTTTTTACGACAGAAACCGAATTGGTTATTTACAAAAATGAATCTGTCGACAGGTTTGGAATTTTATCTTTGAAACGCCACACTTTTCTTTGAAATCGCTTTATTAGTTCTCGTGCAATAAGCGTTTTTGTGAAGCTCTAAAAATTACAACTACAACATTTGAACATAGCCCCCATACCTTAAGGTAAGACGTATTCTACGTCAAAATGAACAAAATTAATATACCCTTGTGCACAAGTGCGCTCGGGTATAAATATAGGACAATATTGCGCTAAAGCCAAAGGAAATAAGTATGTAGAAATTAGTATGTAATTTTGCTCGCGGCGCTCAAACAGTCGCAATGGCGGACAAAGCAAAGCTTTGGAGTGCTAGTCGAGAGATGCAAGGTTCGAGTCCCAGAGCAGGATTTTTTTTTTATTATAGGACTGGATCCAATGATCACTCTCTGGATAGACAATATGTTGAGCACCAGAAGCATCAATGGCTCCTTGGGAACAGCAGAAGTAAGGAAAACAGACACACGTGGCACACCTCTAGGGGGGTGTTATCCCCCCGCTGTGGAACCTCGTGCTAAACGAATTCCTGCTCCGCATATCGAAAGCCGCTAGGGTCGTTGCTTATGTGGGTGCCTTAGTCACTCTGGTCGTGGCAGGGTACGAAAATAAACTGTACAAAACAATTCCCATTTGCTCATCGATCATCATATCATTTGTGGTTTTGTAGAGTTTTGTACATAGTCAGAAACAAATTGTAAGATTCACTGGCATTTTCCCCAACGAGAAACGTTTGCTTTTCGTTTGTGACAATTATACCATAGGGTACGTTTTATATGTATGCAAACGTTTCAATTACGTGAAAAATATATTTTCCGTCAATTTTCATATGCAATTCAATTAAAAAACATGTACTACATACATACATATATTTTTCTCGGCACGATTCATTTCGTTTTTTGTTTCGTCTGTAACTACTAAACTACTGTAGTGTACTATCGCAAAGTGAACTCAGCCGTTTTGTTTTCGTTTGTACCGAACTGTTGAAGTAATAAACGAAACGAAATAGTAACGTAAAATATAGTTTATTTTCCACGGTGGGCAAAAAAAAACGGTCTAGGGGTTAATCCCACTAAAACCGAACCTGTTCTCTTCTTGATATAAAATAGACAAATTCCGAACTCCGTCCCTCAATGGAGCAAATCTTGAATTGTCAAAAGAAGCAAAGTTTTTGTGGGTTATTCTCGACTCTAAGCATTCTTGGAAAAGGAAGAGCGGAGAAAGAAGACACTGTGACTATCAGATCACAGAAATTAACTTCAATTGAAATTTCGAGATCCTTCAAGGGCCAATGGTAGCGAGATGCTTTCGGTAACATAAAGATTTAAAAGAGCGGTCATCGAATAAGAAAGTTACAGCCAAAACTTAATAATAATAATAGCTGTGTTTTTATACCCGAGCGCACTTGTGCACAAGGGTATATTAATTTTGTTCACATAACGGTTGTTTGTAACAGCCAAAACGAATCGAGATAGATATAGACAAATGTATACATAAATGATCAGGATGAAAAAAGAAATCGATTAAGCCATGTCTGTCTGTCCGTCCGTCTGTCCGTCTGTCCGTCTGTCCGTCTGTCCGTGTACACGATAACTCGAGCAAAAATTGAGATATCTCAACGAAATTTGGTATGTAGGTTTCCCTTAATCCAAGGTAGGTTGGTATTGAAAATGGGCGAAATCGGACTTTAACCACGCCCACTTCCCATATAACGGTAATTTCCAGAAATACGAAAACTGCGATATTTTAGTAACTACTGAAGATTATTCACTCAAAATTGATATTTACAATAAGTTTTAGACGAAAAATAAGAATATTATAAATTTTTGGAAAATGGGCGTAGCCACGCCCACTTATGGTTACATGTGTATATCTTGGTAACCGCTGCACCAATTTCTTCCAAACTTGGCACAGTTGTTGGCCTTGATACAGCATACTAAACGGCCGAAAATTTTAAAAATCGGATAATAACCAAGCTTACTTCCCATATAACGGTAATTTTCAGAAATACGAAAACTGCGATATTTTAGTAACTACCGACGATTATTCACTCAAAAGTGATATTTACAACAAGTTTTAGACGAAAAATAAGAATATTATAAATTTTTGGAAAATGGGCGTAGCCACGCCCACTTATGGTTACATGTGTATATCTTGGTAACCGCTGCACCAATTTCTTCCAAACTTAGCACGGTTGTTGGCCTTGGTACAACATACTAACTGTCCGAAAATTTAAAAACTCGGACAACAACCACGCGCACATCTCATATAACGGTAATTTAGAGAAATACAAAATCTTCGATAAATCAGTAAATATTAAAGTTAACTTATTCAAAATTGATGCTCGCAACAATTCTTTACCAAGAAATACGTTTATGGTTAAATTTTGGAAAATGGGCGTGGCACCGCCCACTTATGACCACATATATGTATATCGGTAACCGTTCTATCAATTTGTACCAAACTCAGTATTTTTGTTGTGCTTGCCACATAAAAGCAAAACGTTGAAAATTATTGAAATCGGACAAAAATTACGGCCGCTTTTCATATAACGGTTAATTTCATAAATGCTTGAAACTGCAATATTTCGAAATTTAAGGACGCTAATTCACTCAAAATTGATACACCCCGGCTTAGCATCTAGCGGTAGGTTTCGGAAAGGTGAAAAAACATATATTTAATACTTGCGCCGGGTATTTAATGTTCGGCTCCACCCGAACTTAGACTTTCTTACTTGTTTTTTTTTATACGCGTATACATACATCTACGCTTAGCGTGTAAGCAAACAATCATCGAAAATTTCCATTTCAAAAAAAGAAATTTTGATTTTATCGACAACTATTCATAGGCGCACATAAAGTTTCTGGCAAATTTTTTTTAGTTTCAGTTTTATTTCAAGATATTTTGATTAAAAGAAAAATACTGATGAAAATAAAATTTTTCTAAAAACAGGGTTGAAATCTTGAAATTCCCACCCGTATTTTTTTGTAAATCAAATATGAGTCGCATTGTGCTACTATGATAGCACGGCCGAGTAATCAAAGCCATCTTATGTACAGGAGTCGAAAAAATTACTGCCGCACCAAATTTTGACAAGTTTTAAAATATTATTTTATATTAAGTTTAAAGGCAGTGTCACACGATTGGGTATTTGCCAAAATTTGTTGCAAATCGCATCCCAATTGTTTGAACACCCAAAATATTTTTTTACTATTCCAATCATGAAAATTGATTTGTTGAAATTTTTCAATAGAACATCGCTGTATTGTACCAATCTTTTGACTACAAAAAAAAATTGTCCCATTTTTTTTTGCCAATAGCCGAATATAAAAATTTACAAATCTGTACAAATCGTGGCATTGCCTTAAAAAATTATGCAATTTAAAAAATAATTCTACAAATATTCGTTAAAATTTCGAGTTTTTTAATTAAATTCTGAGTATGCAGTTTTGAAACCCATTGAATTCTAGAACAAAGTACACGTTTCAAATGGCTTAAAGTTTCGATTGATTTTTTAGAATTTTTAAAAGTTCGAAATCTGTTAGAAAGTTTGTTGAACAGCGTTATATGATTTTATAGTAGTGACCCATAAATTAAAAAAAAAACGTCTACAACAACAAGTAACATCCAAATTGTATATTTCTCTTTATTATCTGAAAATTTGGATAAACAAGAGCCTAATAACATTAAAAAACAAAATCGCAGTGTGGTAGTTTTCGCAAATCTTATATATAAAATTGAATATAGCGGGTTTTGAAACAGTAACTTTTACATAGCTATCTTTCGCGTTTGCTCTTCCATGAAGATTGGTCTGCTTCTTTTTTACGACGCCTTCCACTAGGCACCGAAACTACCACATTTTCTTGCAGTTTTCTAAGTTCATCAGAAGATGGAGACTTTTGAAAGTGTATAAAGATGTAGGTGTTCTGACCCCCTCCCCCTAAATACGGCCTTGCATACATACATAAGTAGAATTCATGCTTCTGTGTGTTAAAGCGCAGTTACCCACGGACGTAAAAACGGAGAACGTGTCAGCTGACACGACCTGTCTTATGGGATCTGCGTGTTAACAAAAACTCACCACCGCATGACCGTGACGTAGACGTTGCTTCTCTCTCTTTCTATCAACAGCATACTTGATATCTTTCTACGTACTTCTACGCTACGCTACGTACACGTTCATGGGTAACCGCGCTCTTAGTTATATCTTGCGTAAGTGTTACAGAATGAGCGTGTGATTTGATGTTGCTTGTGGTACAATAAATACACTTGCAACAACAATCATACGCTCATCCAGTTATACTTCCGCAAGATACAACGAATACACTGAAGCGCGAATTCCACTATAATAAGTTTAAGACATTAAAATCGTAAACCAGACTTCAGAGGAAAAAAAATCGTGAATTGCGTGATATTTCCACAAGACAATGGAGCATTAAAATGCAGCGGATATGAATGGCCGGAAGTAGTTAAGACAAACAGCTACGATTGCATAAATCAAAGGATAGAAAGATGTTATTTGTAAATGCAATGTGGCAACGTCACTTGGGCTACTGGCAAGCAACAACAACAAGTGCCATAACTCTGGTGGCAAGGTCAACTACGATGACTCCGTAATACGAGTGCAATCAAAGGCAAAAAAAAACTCAAAAAAGTAAAAGCAGCCAAAATTTCCAGAGCTGTGAACTCTGATGTTGCACTTTCTACTTGCGCAGTTGTACACCGACCATATTGTGCAAAGGGCAAAAACATGCTACAGCTGGGCTTGATACTGCTGCTTATACATAGACGGAACTTTTGTACAACCAGCCCGAAAGGAAATCCACTGGTTCCGAAATGGCGAGGATTCACTTGATTTGGAATCGCTACAAGTTCCTATTTGTTGCTCGGAATGAGCGTCTTTCTGCGGCGTAGTTTTCGGAACAGTTAATTTAATCCACAGCTAAACCTTTTTATATACATATATACATACATATATACTGCTTTTAATAATTGAAGTTTTTCCTACAGACAATCTAGAACATGAAAATAATGACTGTGTGCTTACTACCTTTTCATTTTTTTTTTTTTTTGGTCTTACACGTTCGCTTCTTGCAGATTTATGAGTATTGCATTAGCATGAATTTATATGCGATGAAGTAACAATGTACACAGCGTATGAACAGACCCCACGCTGATGAACGTCTCAGGATGATCAAAAAATGTATAATGCCATTTTTTCAAAAAATTAAGGAAATACAAGTACTTAAATGTTTTAAAAATTGGCTATGGCCGCTCAGCCAAGCCCCTCAAAACTCAGTATGAACATTGTTTAGAGTCTTACTAGGAAATCTGCTGAACATTTTTGAAATCGAACAATATCTACGCGCCCCTCCCACATAACTGTAATTTACAAAAATACGAAAACTGCGATAAATCAATAACTACTAAGCTACTCAATTCGTAAGCGATGTTTGCAATAATCCAATAGAATTATCAGGTTATTAAAAAGTTTTGGGTCTGGTACCGACTAATTCTGACTAAATATGTATATACTTTTCAATGTTACTCTCTCGCTCTGAGCGAGTTTTAATTTTTTGACAGTTTTACTAGTCCGAGTCCGAGGAATACGGGATTGCACCTTTTGATTTCATAAATTTGCATTTAATGCTTAAAATACAATACCGGCGAACGGCAAACTTTACCAAATTGTCCGATGTTGTCGCTCACCGTTCGCCCAGCTATTTCGCCAACTTAAACAGAATTAGAGCGGTAGCGAAAACAGCTGATACCATTGGTCGCCTTTATAATTTGGGTGACCATATTTAGATAAAACTAAACCATATTTAGATATATTGGAATGATATCAAATCTTCTATCCATGACCAAACGGCTGAACCGATTTCTATTCTTTAAAAAGTAATTTTTTGGACCTTCTGTGTGAAAGGTTTTTCGATTTAAAAAAATTTGAAACTTTTCGTTGTTGCCGAAAAATAAAGACAGCTGAGATGTCACGATTTCACAATTTCATACAGTTTTCTGTACATTGAATGTCAATAAACTACTAAACGGTAGGCCCGATTTGGTTCATATTTGGAACATGTATGGGGACCTTGAAAAGAAATAATCCTACCAAACATCTCCGCGCTAGGTAGCGCTAGGGTCGGGATATTCCTAAAAACTGCATTTCCTTGCCGATCTGGCTCATATTAAGAACATTTGTTAGCCAATTGAAAATAAATATTGGGACTAAAAATGTGCACAATAGGTGGCATTGTGGGCGAGATATTCCTAAAATTTTTATACACTGTGATAAAGATAGACATCTACTATATATTTGTAGAAGTATGTACATATATATGTATGTATGTGCCAGGTTGCAGCCTAAACGGATGGACAGGATCGAACGAAATTTTGGCAGAGTATTGCTATGACCCCTGGGCTTATAATAGGAAGAAAAAAATTGGCATTCGACAAGGGGGCGTGGCACATCCCATAGGCGTGGGATTTTTTATCAGCTATATCTTCGGAACCAAAAGTCACACGAACTTGAAATTTGGTATGCAGATATATCAATGGTGCTTATAGGAGGGTATATATAAAAGAGTTTGTAAAAGGGGGCGTGGCACATCCCATAGGCGTGGGATTTTTTATCAGCTATATCTTCGGAACCAAAAGTCACACGAACTTGAAATTTGGTATGCAGATATATCAATGGTGCTTATAGGAGGGTATATATAAAAGAGTTTGTAAAAGGGGGCGTGGCACATCCCATAGGCGTGGAATTTTTTATCAGCCATATCTTCGGAACCATAAGTCACATTAAATTGAAATGTGGTACGCATACGTATCTATCGCAGGTTCTTATAGTAAGGTATATATAAACGGCTTTGTAACAGGGGGCGTGGCACTTCCCATAGACATGGAAATTATATCAGCTATAACTTCAAAACCTGGGGTCGGCATATTCCTAATGTACTTATACAGTGGGAGAATAATGGATATCTACACATATACATACGGCACAATAAAATGTTGATACCCCTATTTTGAGTGCACCAATATATCTCTCAAACCAACTACGCTGGGGAACTGAGACTTGGCACGGATGCATAAATTGTATACACCCTACTTATGGCGAAAACTGGGAGCTATTGGAAAAGGGAGCGTGGCACCTCCCATACAAACTGAACATCTCCTATCGCTTATCTCCGGAACCGCTTATGCTAACGTCCTGAAATTTAACATGGCTCCATATGTTATCAATACCGAGCTTGTGGCGAAAATTGACAGGTATAGGAAAAGGGGGCGTGGAACCTCCCATAATAACTGAACTTCTCATATTGCGTATGTCCCGAACCGCTTATGCTAAAGTCCTGAAATTTTACACAGCTACATATGTTGTCAGTAGCGTACTTATGGCAAAAAGTGGCAGATATTGAAAAAGGGGGCGTGGCACCTCCCATAAAAATTTAACTTCTCATATCGCCTATCTCTGGAACCGGCTTATGCTAACGCCCTAAATTTGAGACAGCCACATATGTTATCAATACCTTACTTTCAGAGAAGAGTGTCAGGTGTTGGAAAAGGAGACGTGGCACCTCCCATACAAACTTAACTTTGTCTGACTTAGTAAGACTCAAAGAAACCAATTCATAAATATTAAAACGAATTGGGAAAGTGGCGAATTGACCACATCCGTCCAAGTAGGGACAGGGTTGGTAAGGATGGCTTCATTTGAACGATATTAAAGAGATCACACGACTCATTTAGCCAATGTACGGGAAAACTTTTCATCCTGTGGGGCAGCGAGGATCCTTGGCCCTCTTATAACAGAAAATGCTCACCTGTGCTCTTATGTTTCCTTGTAAGGACTTATATTGGATTCCGCAAGTTGTAGTTGCAAGATCAAAGAAAATTATGCACGCTTGGTAGAGATTTCACAGGTGGAAATAAGACCATCGGCAAAATTCATGACATCGAGAGGAATTAGTATTCCATATGGCATCAAAGCGCTACTATTTTTGGCATATGCAAGAGGAGGATTCTGCTATTTAGTTCCTTACACTTTTTTACTTTACGTACCGTTCTGCTTTTGAACGCATTTTTTGCATTGGCCCAGGCAAAATTTGTTATTAGGCGCCGCGAAGCAAGCGGGAATTGGCTAGTATAAATATAAAACAAAGAGAAATTATTATAAATTATTTTATTTTAAGCCAGATTAAACGAATCCACAACTGTATTTTTAATACAACAACAATAATTCGTGTTTATGTTGTTTTCGTCTAAAACTTTGAAAGAAAAAAAGAAATACGGCCACCTTTGGCACGTATAGCTGTCACCGCCCAGCAGGGCGACAGAAATAAATCCATCGCCACGAAACGCCGCCGAGCGAACTACGCATTTCGTTTTGGCTGTGTTCAATTCCATAATTTTGCGGGCGCTCTAATTTTGGTAACGCGAATTTCGCTGTGGTGAGTTTGCCGTTCGCCGGCATGGTGTCTCAGATATGAATTGGCCATTTCCGTTTCCATTAATGAACGCCGAAAATGCCTTTGCTCTTACAAACATTCACAAGAGAAGTTTAACAGCGGCACTCAATCACACACAAATACTAATGAAGACTTTTTTAGCCGCACACGACTTTGCCCCAATACCCTTCCAATTATTTTACTCCTTTGTAAATATTGATGCCTTTCCCGGTGTAGTTACCGTTTCCATTAAGGAAATTGCGACTTGCCGATTTTATTTTGTATGTTTCAATCTACGTCAACACTTCGTTACACTTCAACTGCCTCTGTGACTCCATAATTTCCCAGGCGCTTCGTTGACATTGGCGTTTTCTTGGACATTAATTTATAATTTACTTTCATTCATTTAGTTAGTATTTTTTTTAGATTTAAAATAACTTGTAAAGTACTTTCGGCGTAAATGCTCGTGGTTCTTTTTTTGTTTTTACTTCACCAACTATCGAGCGATGGCGAGTAATAACAGTGGTATATTTTTCTTCCATAAAACAAGCTGCACAGATGTAAAGATTCGTATGTAAGATTCGTTCTGTGAACTCACTGATACTTTATTTGAAATGCGGCTAGGGCGTATTCTATTTTTCCCGCCATTCATCCTTTTCAATTAAGTGTCCCGTTGTTGACTGCCCGAAAGAATGTTTATTTGTTATTGTGCTGCTCGCATTTGAGCTTTTATGGTGAAAAGCTTAAGGGTGCTGCCAGCTAGCTAAAAGAGGATAAAAAATCGTCTTTCATTTATCGCCTTTGAACTTTTCGCTTTCACTACATAAGCTTGTATAAGTATTTGGCATTTAATTTCTAATTGTTTTGTTATTTCAAGTAAAAAGGATTGCAACGGAACGTGCATATTTTATTTGTTTCTAAAAGAACTTTAATTATGATTTCAACACTACGCTGAGCCAAAAGCACAATAGTTTTTTTAATCAAGTTATTGTTTGACTATCTCGTGGTAACTACACCCAAAGAAATGTGACTGGAGCTGAACATTTAAAAACAAATTTTTATATATGGCTGTAGCTAAACGTGCAGAGATGCTGGCTGTTATTTGTTCGCTTCGAGCAGGTTCGGGTTCGAGTGCCGCCATAAGCGATTTATAATTTTAATTTTTATACCCGAGGGCACTTGTGCGCAAGGGTGTTTATTATAACTTTGTTCAAATAATGGTTGTTTGTAACATCCAAAGCCAATCGAGATAGATATCGGCAAATGTATACATAATTACCAGAATAAAAAAATTATTATGATTAAGCCATGACTGCCTCTTCGTCCGTCGGTCTGTGGACACGATAGCTTGAGTAAAAAATTAGATATCTTAACGAAACTTGGTAAGTGTACTTCTTTTGAAGGTAGAAAATGGGCGATATATACCACGCCTACGTCCCATATAACCGTAGTTTTCAGAAATACGAAAACTACTGAGCCTTATTCGCTCAAAATGGATATTTACAATGATCTCTAGGGAGAAAATAAGAACACATATTATAAATTTTTGGAAAATAGGACTAACCTCGCCCCCTTATGATTACATTTGTATAACTCGGTAACTGCTTCACCGATTTCTCCTTAACTTGGCATAGTCGTTGATCCTTATAAAGCATATCTGCTATTTAGTTGCTCAAACTTTTTTACTTTACGTACCGTTTTTGCTTTTGAACGCATTTTTTGCATTGGCCCACTCAAAATTTGTTATTAGGCGCCGCGAAGCAAGAGGGAATTGCCTAGTATCAATATAAAACAAAGAGAAATTATTATAAATTATTTTATTTTAAGCCAGATTAAACGAATCCACAACTGTATTTTTAATATAACAACAATAATTCGTGTTTATGTTGTTTTCTTCTAAAACTTTGAAAGCAAAAAAGGAATACAGCCACCTTTGGCACGTATAGCTGTCATCGCCCAGTAGGGCGACAGAAATAAATCCATCGCCACGAAACGCCGCCGAGCGAACTACGCATTTCGTTTTGGCTGTGTTCAATTCCATAATTTTATATATAACGATAATTTAGAGATATACGAAATCTTCGATAACCAGTAAGTACTGAAGCGAATTTATTCAAAATTGATATTTGAAATAAAGCTTTATGACCACATATGTGTATCTCGGTAACCGTTCCATGAATTTATACCAAACTCGGCACATTTATTGTGCTTGATAATAAATCGGACTAAAATTACGCCACTTTTTATACGACGGTAAATTTTATAAATGCGAAACTTCGATATTTCGAAATTTAAGGACGCTAATTCATTCAAACTTAATACTCACAACAATCTCTTAAAAATTAATAAGATTAACTTAGACTTTTTTACTTGTTTTGTTTGCAAACGATCTTGAATACTGTAGTATTTGGGGCACGAAAAAATGGATACATAGTCCAGTGTTGGTTTTAAGGTAGTAAATTTGAGTTACTTAAGCGAGTATTATGTCTAAGCGAAGAAAAATATATATGAATTCACTGCATTAAGATTCAGAAATATGAAAAGACAAATTCTAAACATTGTACTAATGGATTAAGATTAATGCTGTACATTAGCTTTACTGTTAAGGTTAAAGTTTAATTTACGGTGAAAATATCTATCAACAGTCGTTACGGATAAAATCGCATACAAAAGTACTTTCAACGCTTAAATATAACCTGAACTTCATGAAACTTGTGCTTTTGATAATCTTTTGGGAAAACATAAATATTTTAAGCTTGTTGCCAACCTCTTGACTCATTTGTTTAATTAAATACACTTGACTTTCGACCTAAGAGCCATGAACGTGCAGAAATGTGTGACATCCCAAAGTGCTGACATGCCGAAAACCCGAACGTGACGCGACCATTTCGAAAACAATTTCCTTGTGTTTATTCTGTTTATGCAACTAATTACGCCTGGAGTATGCAAACACCAGAGGGAACAAAATAAATAAATAAAAAACACAAAAAAGGGTAGAAAATTTAATAAAGTTAAATAAAAATGTAGGCGCAATTTGTTTATGACCAAAAAGTCATAAACATATAAAAGGTGGTAAATGGCGCTGCAAGGGATACCACGCACTCTTCCCATTTCATTAGTTATCTATCAAATCTACGTATATAGGTACAATATTTTCCTTGTTCACAGCAGTTAAATAAGAGCATATATACATACATATTTAGGTATATACATATGTACGTGCACCTTACGAACGCTTTTTCGCCACAAGTACTCTCACTTTATTTATTGCACGTCCAGCCTGTTCGTCATCTTATGAATAATATATGTATGATAGTTAAGTAAAGCTCCAGGGATTACGTTTATGTGCATAACTATGTACATACTGTTTGCATTACTTTCTTTCTAACATATTGCATATAAGAAGCTTTAAAGGATGTCGTTCCCCAACACCGAAGCGAGAGTGATGTGTTAGATTATTCGTCTTTTTCAAAAACCGGTTTTCAAGTTATTCGTAAAATGGCAATTTGAAAAAACCCGGTTCTGGGTTTGGAAATTAAAAGCATTAAGCATTAAAAATGCTTATGTCGGTATAAAGTCAGGACCAAAAATTACAAAAACCTATTAACAGTAAAGATAGCTTTTATGTAGAAAAAAGCAAAGCAAAATAAGTTCGACGTTTTTTTAGATGAAAATTAAACCAATTAAAAATCAGTGAAAAATTCACGCCTGGTTTTATTTAAACTTTTTTTTTTATTTTATTGCATTTTTTCGGACTTTTTCAGATTTCAGTAATACTCTTGGCGCCATAGTCGAGAGATTATCAAAAACTAGTTTTTTTTCAAATATCGATCGCCGCCGGCAGACATACCTGTTAGTGTACTTCTGCCATAAAAAAATAAAAAAGCTTATTCGGAGGTGGAGTAAAAGTGTATATCTCCATTTGTGTCACAACATCAAGAAGCAGTACACGAATTGCAATTGGACTCAAATATGATATACTGTTCATCAACAGATAAGCAAGGATATAATTTTAAAACTATTTGGGCGTTTCCCTCAAACAAAAACTTTTATTGCGTGTTCAAGATTTGTATAAAATAAAAGAAAAACCCGGATGGTTAGGTAAAAATCCGGTTTGCAAAAACTGAGTCAATCACCCTAGTACGTATGTACTGGCATACATGCAGAATTGACTTCCAAAAGGCAATGTTAACATGAGTATCCAATTAAAAGATTTTCTACTTTTATATATTCTTTGTCACTTTCACTATAAATAACATTTTTATCAAACGAAAGGACACTCCTTATTTTATGGCATTTAATTCAAAACTAATATGATAAAAAAAAATTATGAATAATGCAATAGCACAATTTTATTCGACAAATTCTTACATCTTATCACTATGATTTTTTCATGGTCAATCTGCCGATTGTATGAATTGTGATTCAAGTTGAACATTGGAGAATAAATTCGTATGTATGGCAGTGGCTGAACGAGCAGAGGTGCTTGCTGTTATTTGTTGGTTCGAATACCGTCAGAGGCAACGTGTAAATTTTTCCTTTTTTTGTTTTTCTTATATACGAAAAAGCTTCTGTGAAGTGCAGAACACCATCAAACGATGAGAAAATTTATTCAAGTTCAACATGTGACGGAACATTCGCATAACGGCTGTAGCATCGAAAAGGAGTTCAATATTAAAAAATGGTTGATAGGGTTTCCACTTATCTTACAAATTAAAATGAGTTAAATATGTAATCAAAGTAAAATATTGGTACCAAACCTTAAGTATTTAAATAATCTTAAGGGCTGACATGATTTTAAGCAGTGAAAGTAAGTATGGTAAAATATTAAAAAACGGATGTCCTATGAAATGTTTTTGTAAAAATGATTATATCAAACTTACTTTTGGATAGCGTGGCCACTTATCAAGAATTCAAAAACTTTTATAATATGCATGTGCAAACGCAGGTTGAGTAAAATACTATAATAAGGGTATCAAAGAAAACGGAAGAACCCATAAATACTTCTGGGCGGAGTTGCAACCTATATAAAAAACTCAATGAGTTCAGTATGTAATTTAAGTAAAACATGACAATATTGATACTATCTTATAAGACACAATAAAAAAATAAAACTAATATATGTAATAGCCACTACATTCAGAACAAAAAGTATGGTTCCTCATCGCAAAGGCTAGCAAAAAACTTAGGTTCTCTCGGTTTTTGCAAATCTTTAATCTCAAATTTTTACTGTAGGATGGATTTTAGTTTAGTTAGAAAAGTAATCCTAGGAAAATTAAGGATAAAACATATATCTTTCGAATCCTTCCATAGAGGATTTTCATTTTTAGCTCAAATCATTTGGTTATGATGACAAAATAGGAATTGGTTTAATCCTTATCCAAGCCCACAGGAATTTTTTTTTTAATCATATAAATGTATGGAAAATGGGAGTAGGAACGCCCACTTACAAGTACATGTGCATATCCCGGTAACGGCTTCATCGATTTCTCGAAAACTTGGCACAGTTGTTGGTCCTGCTAAAGTATACCAAAGGTCCACGCCTGGCGGATGGTGCTGTAGGTTGAATTTTCTGACTGTACGAATACTTTCTTTGCAGACCCTGGCATTTAGGCCACTAAGCACAATTTTTATGTAATGAAGGGTGCAAAGCTCATAACCAGGGAACGGATTTAACCTATAAAAAAGGCAAAATAAAATAACAAAATAGGCTGAAAAAGGCAAAATAAAATAGCGAAAAAGGCAGGAAAAGGCACTAGGTGTTGCAAAAAAGGCAAAAAAAGGCAAAACAAAATAGCGAAAAAGGCAGGAAAAGGCATTAGGTATTGGAAAAAAAGCAAAATAAGGCACTAAAAAGACAGAAAATACGAAGAAAAATCAAAAAATACATTTATTTTGGAAATGTTTATATTACAAGTAAAAAGAGAAAAACTATGAACTAGTTTCATTATATGAAAAATTTGTACTTTGAATCTTTGACTATTTTATCCTTTCGGGTTTCTAACTCATAAAACTTTAATCTGTATAGTTGTAGAAACATTGATCCACAAGATGCATTTTGAAGTTTTCCGGCAGCATTTTCATTCGATTTTCGCGAAGAAAAGCCTTGAATATACTAAATGTGTGCTCGACGTAAACTGATACAAGTGGAGCCCAATTTAAATAAGGAACGTCTGAAACGTTCATATTATCAAAAATAAGTGCGTTTTCCTCGCCCTTTATAATTTTATCCACACCCCTTATTGTCTCCAAGCCTTCGTTAGCTGAGAAAACGGCTTTGAATTTTTCCAACACCAATTTGGCAAGAGGTCTCTGCGCTTCTATAAGCCGCATGGGCAATGTGTATATTTATTAATCTTTGAAAAAAAATTTTAAATGCTATAATCACTTTTTTAAAGGTAGAAAAGGCAAAAAAAGGCAAATATCTTAAAAAAGGCAAAAAAAAAGGCAAATATCTTAAAAAAGGCAAAAAAAGGCAACATCAAATGTGTATATATGGAATCAGGGAGAGCTAAATCGTGGACATTCTTAATCAAATATACTCTATCTCTTTAGCAGAAAAAAAGGCAATTTCCATAAAATCCGTTCCCTGCTCATAACTATGTCGTCCTTCTCTTCCGTCATGTGTGTGGTGTTGCATCTAGTCGAGCAACTGTAACTGGACTGTCAGATGCCTTACTACCCAATTGCACCCCAAATATATGTATACGATTAGAATCGCTTAATATTCCTGAACGACGTGGAAGTGTTGTCCTTTAATATTTAAACACCTACATTAATTTTAAATAATTGAATAATTCACCCTTACTTAAATTTAATTATTTTACACTAAAAACACACATGCGGCTGTTTATTCATTTATGTGTGAGTATGTACACATGTGAAATTATTAAATTACAGGCGATAAAATATGCTTGCAAGCATAAATGTTTCCGAATTAAAATTAATAGCAACAATTAAGACAAATTTTTAGTTTTCATCGAAACAGCCTTCACGAACTTCGACAATCACAGGCACACTTACATATTAACGAAAAATAGTTCAGAACTATGCTGGAGCTAACTCAAAAGTTGACGGTACTGAAATTTTTGAAATTAGCTATGGTCAAAGTTGAGAAAATTAAAAGAACTAGTGTTCGCCCAGCGGTTGAAATTCAACCGCTAAAATTAAGGATAGTTTATGTGAGTTGAGTTGAGCTGAAATAAAATTTGTTGGAATGGGTTAAGTGGAGGGGAGTTTAGCTTAGTACTTAGCATAGCATAACATAGAATAGCATTAGATTCAATAACATAACATATGTAGCATAACACATCACAATATAACATCGCACATTCTTCAGTTGTATTTCCTTTTTATCCGTATCACTTTCTTCCTCTCTATCTTTGTCTCTATCGCTTTTAATGTTTATGTTTATCTACACCTTCATGTTCATGTTCATGTTCATGTTCATGTTCATGTTCAAGTTCATGTTCATGTTCATGTTCATTTTCATGTTCATGTTCATGTTCA
>NW_016157158.1:547649-552656 GCF_001687245.7 Rhagoletis zephyria | reverse complement strand
GTGGTAGATTAAGGTGTGGTGAGTTAAGATGTGGTGAGAAAGTTGGGGTGTGGTGAGTTAAGGTGTGGTGAATTAAAGTGTGGTGGATTTAGGTGTGGTGAATTAAGGTGTGGGGAGTGAAGTAGTGGTGGATTTAGGTGAGGGGAGTTAAGGTGTGGTGAATTAGTTTGTAGCGAACTCAGGTGGAGTAAGTTTTTAAGCGGAGGTGAGATGAGTTGAGGTGAGTTAAGTTAAGTTAAGGGGTTAAGTTAAGATAAGTTATCTTTATCCTTATCTTCATATTCATCTTCATCTTCTTCCCTCGTCTTGGTCTTCATCTTCTTCTTCATCTTTATCCTTTCCTTTATCCTGATCTAAATATGTCCATTCTTTTCTTCATTTACATATTCACCCCCACCATTGTTATTAGGTTAGGTATTTAAATTTTCCTTCCTCTTTGTCTTTATATTTAGGTTTCTTTACTTTTATTTTAATTTCTGTATTTATCCCTCCATACTCAAAATTATCTTCATCCTTGTTTGAGGCTAATCTATTCATGTACATACATACATACATCTTATTCCTAAACTGCTGCTTAGCACGTTTCTTTAATTCACTATCAATATTAAAGCATACATTTAGGAGGCATTTCCGCCCCAACCACCCTGCAGTACGGGGGAGTGACTACAGGACTGCTGAATCGGTAACTACCTAATAAACACCGTCAATTACCGACCGACTACTTGCAGTGTATTTCATCGATTACTTTTACAAGGCAATGTCCTAGGCGGCAGTCACCATCGGCTCTCTCTGCACTACCGGGAGTTACTAAAGTAGTCACTTGTGTGGTTTATGGCCGCCCTCTGTCGTAGTTTCTCGCTATCCCGCTTACGATTGGTTCGACTCTGCACTATCATGTGCACTACCACGGGTTAATAGAGTAACTACTTACCTAGGAGTCGGTTCAGTAGCGGTTCAAAAGTAGCGATTGACTCCAGCAGTACTGGAGAGCATGTACATGTATGGCATTCGTATTGGTGTGGCTTTTGAATTGATTTTTTCGCTCTATTTTAAACTAATTTGAAATTTTAAAAATTGCCTGCACATCAGCATCAAAATACCTTTCTAATGATATATAATTGTTTATACCTTAGAAGTACAGTTTAGCCGTAAAAGGGGTGTAAAGGAAACATGATTGCCTATTTATATAATTGATGATAGGGTCTTATTAAAGTTTAACCGTTGAAAACTCCCCACAAGTTAAGTCTAACAATTTAGCTAAGCTGTTAATAGATAAGTGCATCAAGTACGAACATAACGGTTGTTTTTAAATAAAATAAAAATGAAGGGTTCAGGAACTATACGGGACATATTTTTATGTTGTACTCGACCATTGCTCGGGTTTATTTGATGACTTTTTTTTGTAGCATCATATTGTTAGATTTTTTGTAGAAAAAATAGTTTGCTTTAGGCGAATTTTTTAAATAACATCCTGTAGTGCAATGTAAGCTCAATTCCAACTTTCACGTCCTCGTTTGTGTACTCTAGGCAACACACAATGGGACTACAGTGACCAAAAGTAGTAAGAACGGATTAGCAAATTCTGATTCGATACGAACAATGTCCTATATCTTGCCTTTTCATAGTTGAGACATTCTTTTTCATATCGGACACCAAATTTAGTGTCACACTTTCGATTGTCTGTCAAAATTTTAATTTTTTCCTGATTCTGGTTAATCATGCACTTCCTCATCTCATTATATCTCGGGTTCTGCTCATCGTCTTAACGTCGTTTTAAAGCTAAGGAAACGGGCTTAACATTTCTATATAAGGTGTTCAAGATTGTCCTAAAGCCAACTTAGCTATAAACAGCTGAACTTTTAAGTTGATTTCTTGAAATCGTTATATCTAGGGTTCTGCTCATCGTACGACTTCATCTTAACGTCGTATTAAAGCTAAAGAAACGGGCTTAACATTTCTATATATAAGATGCTCAAGATTGTCCTAAAGCTAACTAATCTATTAACACCTGAACTTTTTGAAGTTCATTTGCATTGTGAAGACCAGTAAATTAGGGATTTAAAATTATACCATCGTAACCGTTGTTTAATTCTCTGTAAAAAACGTGGTTCCAAAAAATTGGGATTTTCAAGAACTATTTTTGAAATATTTTTCTTTGTGACGAGATGGTTTATTTTGTGAGAATCAACCATTTTTTTGTAATTTATTTTCGAAAACTTATCGGGTTTTGCAAAAAGTAAAGTTTTATTGCGAATTCCGATAGAATATCTATCCAGAAATAATATTTGTACGGCAAGATTTTCTGTAAAGGGACAATCCTAGAAATGGAAATGGAATCTCACGTTTTTTAGAGAATTAAACAAGGATTACGATGATATAATTTTAAATCCCTAATTGACTGGTCTTCACAATGCAAATGAACTTCAAAAAGTTCAGGTGTTAATAGATTAGTTAGCTTTAGGACAATCTTGAGCATCTTATATATAGAAATGTTAAGCCCGTTTCTTTAGCTTTAAAACGACGTTAAGATGAAGTCGTACGATGAGCAGAACCCTAGATATAACGATTTCAAGAAGTACATGATTAGTCAGAATCACGATAAAATGCAAACTTTGACAAAAAAAAATTTCCTCGAATGTGTGTTAGCTTATTTCATATATAGAATCCACAAAAAAATTCGAAGCCATTCGAAAGTGTGACACCAAATTTGGTGTCCGATATGAAAAAAAATGTCTCAAATATGAAAACGCAAGATATAGGACATTGTTCGTATGAGCGACGGCTACCTCTTTATGTCTCATCCTTCGAGATTCATATTTCTGAAGATTCTTATTTTGGTGAGAGCAGGGAAGGTGGTAAATATTCCCATGAAGCTCATTTGAGCTGTAGTTATAAAACTAAGGATACATTCCTTTATAACGGCATGCCTTACCGTTAACGGATTAGGTTGCTCAACTGGAAATGTGGTGTGTGAAGAATTCCAATACAGCTGGAGTCAATCGCTACTTTTTAACCGCTACTGCATCGACTCCTAGGTAAGCAGCTACTCTATTAACCCGTGGTAGTGCACATGGTAGTGCAACGTCGAATTAGTCGTAAGCAGAATAGCGAAAAACTACGACAGAGGGCGCCCATAAATCACGCAAGTGACTACTTTAGTAACTTAGTAACTAGGACATTGCCTTGTAAAAGTAATCGATGAAATACACTGCAGGTAGTCGGTTGGTAATTGACGGAGTTTATCAGGTAGCTACCGATTCAGCAGCCTTGTAGTCGCTCCCCCATACTGCAGGGTATCGAATGTGTGAAAATGCTTTTTCAATTACGATACCTTGCGCATACATTTCCAGTGATACGCAAATTGGCAAATCATCAAAATTCGAGTCTTCGAAAAAGCAGTGGAAACTGGCTTTAACAAAGTGCCGAATCCTACAATTTTTCCTAATGCCAAGAACATTTTTTACAACAGTATCGAGTCAGCATGTACTATATGTCAGTAAGTATGAATACCCAGCATAAATCTGAAGTCGCTTCTAGTGATAATGTGTTCTATGAGGCATTGCCATAGAATGTCTTATCACAATTTCATTTCATTTAGGTGTTTTTCGCAAGGCATAGCAAAACACAAGTTGATACAACCAGGGACCGTAACGGTTATGCTCAAAAAAGTTAAAAAAAATCGTTTTTTTCACCGATATGTTTTCAGTCAAAAATAAAAGTTACCAATTGACTTATATTTTTCGGTCAAAAATAAAAGTTAACACTTGACTTAAATTTTTTCCGTCAAATATAAAAGTTAAAATATAACTTTTGTCTTTTCGGTCAAATATAAAAGTTAAAATTTGACTTTTATTTTTTCAGTCAAATATAAAAGTTAAAACTTGACTTTTACTTTTTCCGGAGATTACGATCGAAAAGCATTTCTGGAAATAGGCACCTATAAGGAGAACCGGATTGATGTTGATACGGACCTTATGGATTACTGGGAGAGTAAAAAAATGTATATATCCCCAACTAAGAGACCTGGCATGTATTATACATCAAGTGCCATCGACACAAGGCAGTGCAGAACACGCGTTCTCAGCACTAAACTTATTCTTAGCGATTTGCGATACAATATGTCGGAGCCGAACTTTGCAGCGATATTAATTGTTAAATTGAATTCCGAATCATTCCTGTAAAGAGGTGCATAATTTAAAGCTTAAATTATAGAAACTCAATATATTTACAGAAGGTTTTTTATTAAAACATATTAGTGGTTTCACCAAAGCTCAAGCAATGCTAGTTGTCAACAGTCGGTGCTTGAGCTCATCTGCTCTTCTGCTAGAGTGCCAGGCCACTTGCTCAAGTTGGTGAATACCACTATTGTACAGTGTTGCCAGAACCTTTTGGGCCGACCGGCTAGATTGGCAAAAAAAAGCGGCTAAAAACGGCTAAAATGTTTTACTGAAATTTCACATAGACTCTGGCAAAAAACGGCTAAAATGTTTTAGTGAAAATTCACATGCTTTATTTAAATAAATCGCAAGAAACCAAAGACTAGTTAACACCATTAATTTATATCTAGTGTATATTCCTCATCATCAAATGAATCACTATTGTATATATCACCTGAATTCATTAATTTTAAGAGATCGTCATCTACAGTAAAATTATGGTAGCATTTTTCTTCACGTTTTAAACCGTATCTTATATATAAAATAGCGTTTAACGCACATTGGATTTCCTTGCTTAGTTTTTATTATATTCATTGAACTAAATATTCGCTCTACTTCTGCATTACTTATAGGCAAAACAAGAAAACTAAAAACTAGGTTGGAAAGGTCAGCAAAAGGGTTTTCTCCTAGGGCATTTCGAAATTGATAAACTTAAATTTTACAGTTGAGTCTAAATTACTCCAGGTATGTAACGTTAACCGTTGCCATTGCATCTCTATGGATGTTATTTCGTCGGCATTATATTTGTGTTTTTGTTGCTGTAGTTGAACAAATACTTTTGGTTTAATTA
>NW_016157158.1:513655-547444 GCF_001687245.7 Rhagoletis zephyria | reverse complement strand
GCTTACCACTACACCACAGCGGCCGAAAGTAAAACATTGAGTTCATTAAAAATCTTCATTGGGTCTGCATTATTGCTTTCGAACAACTTGTTTACTTTTTGCACCTGAAAATTAGGCAAATAGTAAAATCGGCTAAAAACGGCTAACTTTTTTTTACAAACCGGCTAACAAATCGGCTGCCGGCTAGATCGAATTTTCTGCGGCTAGTTGCTATCAAAACCGGCTAAATCTAGCCGGAAAACGGCTAAAATGGCAACGCTGCTATTGTATTGTGAATATGTAAACTGCTATGTTGACTGAAACAATAAAAGTCGGATTTAACTTTTATAATTGACTGAAAAAATAAAAGTCAAGTTTTAACTTTTTATTTATATTTGACCGAAAAAATAAAAGTCAATTTTTAACTTTTATTTTTGATCGAAAAATGAAAGTCAAGTTTTAACTTTTTATTTATATTTGACCGAAAAAATAAAAGTCAATTTTTAACTTTTATTTTTGATCGAAAAATGAAAGTCAAATTTTAACTTCTATATTTGACTGAAAAATAAAAGTCGAGTTTTAACTTTTTCTTTTGACTGAAAAACTATCAGTCATAAAATAACGGTAATTTCTGACTTTTTTGAAAAAAGTTAAAAAAAATTAATAAATCATATAGGATTAACATTCCTTGGCTAACAAGCATCACATTGTTATATACAAATGTTAAAAAGACCAATTCTTTCCGACTGATTTTTTGAATTGAAATTTTGAAAATAACTATTATTTTCGGTCCCTGGATATAACACATTGACCTACAGTGCTTCGCTTATTTTACTCATTACCGTGATTGCAAAAAAAATCTGGGATCTTTTCAAAATTTAATTTCTATGCTCACTTATCGGTGATGTAGTTAGCTGTGGTGTAGTGGTAAGCAGTGCGCGCTTTCACTCATCAACACCTGGGTTCAAGCCCTGGTCAAAGCAACATCGCAAAAAATATGGAAAAAGGTTTTTTTCTTAACAGCGGTCGTCCCTGAGCAGGCAATGGCAAACCTCCGAGTGTATTTCTGCCATGAAAAACAGCTTTTCATAAAAATACAATCGCCGTTCGGAGTCGGCGTAAAACTGTAGGTCCCTCCGCTTTGTGTAACAACATCAAGGCGCACGCCACAAGTCGGAGGAGAAGCTCGGCCAAACACTAACATATGTGTAAGCGCCAATTTATTATTATTATAGTTAGCAAAGGGCGTACGGCCAATGGACATGCCCATGTTAAAGTTATGCCTTCTAGAAGGAAAAGATAAGCGATTTCCAATATTTCTTTAGATTTAGGTTTAGGACACCTTCCAAAATTTTTCCTCTTGCCGAAAGAGGTTCTGGTACCAAACTTTACGTTTCTGTCTATCCATTTAGAGGATGCTCATGATGCTCATATTTTACTCTAGAAGTTTTGTGCACATATGTTAATCAAAAAATTGGTTAAGTTACATAAGAACATTTAAAATTTAAATTATCTATTAAAATATCACAAGCTTCGGTTGTCATGGCAACAGTAGCTTTTTATAAAAATCACCAATATTTTTGCCAGTTTCACAGCGATCCAGTAGCGCATTTCAAGATAATTGACCACCCTGTATCGGTTGCAGTAGAAAACTGAAATTTGGAGCAGATATTACAATTATCACAAGGAAAAAACTAAGGGGGTGCCGTGTATTCTAGGATGAATTTTTTTTTCTCATACATAAATTGGACCACTCTATTCTACATCAATTTCTGTGGTAATCGCATTTCTTGCTGGGTATTAGGAATTACATAACATAAAGATAGACTTATGTTTACATATGTACCTTGGCAAGCATGTCCGTTACTCCCCAAGTTGGTTTTTCCGTTCATTCATTTATAATTTTTTCCTTAAAAAACTAATATCCAGTGCAAAAAACTCTTAAATTTAACTACAGAAATCATGTTACATTTTTCATTTCAGTGACGTGGGATGTTTGGACTTTTTGCATTAATTTTTTGTATATTTTTAAAGAGAATTGCACACTCTCCAAAAAACTTCTCTTGTGATTTTTCAATAAATTTACTCCTCCGTAATTTATTCAAGATAGGTAAGAATAGGGGTTTTAGGTGTTCTGACGAAGAGGACAAAGAACTTGACCGAAGAAGATTTGAAGGATGTTGAAGTTGTAGATCTATTTAAAGAGGAAAACGAATTTCTACCAGTGATAAATAAGCGATCGTTTAGTACCTTCGAAGAGTAAAAACCTCACTCAGAAGCACAACAGGAGAAGAAAAGCTTTCTAGACTATGCCTCATGAGCGTCCATAGAAAACTCGCTACAGAATACCGCGAGGTGATTCAGGAGGGAATAATCGAAAAGTTTGCTGAAAATCCCCATTAGCGTAAAAATTATTATATAATGAATGAGATGTTTTTCGTTTTTTTTAATTATTTGTGTTTCCTTCGCCTTTATTTTGCTGTGTTCTTTAAGTAAGTACCTGCTAAGAGGTTGCCTCACGCTCTATTTGCTGCCAATGTTGTTAATACTTGGACTCGTGTGCACTGTAAGTACAAAAAAACCATACAAATAAGTAACATAACACTTTTAAATATTTACTTTCATTGTATTAAGTCAAGTGTGAGTAAAGGTCAAGTATATAATATTCTTCAACATGTGTGCCTGCTTTTCTTTTTGACACGGTTTCTGCGTTTTCAACACTTTCACATGCATGAACACATACACAAACATGCGTACATCCGCTTTATATCGTTCACACATTTTATGTGCAGCATTGCAATAGCCGTTACATAAAAGTCTACTCATAAATGCTAACCAACACTTGAATATGGGAAAAGAAAGCTAACTTGAACAATAATAATAAAATTATAGTTTAAAATACTAAAACCTCCCTATTATAATTGCCATTCGTACTGTCATCAGGTATGTAACTTGAGAATAGAAATCGCTGCATCTTTTAGGCGCATCAATATTACATAGTTACACCCCGAGCTAATGAAATGAAGGTAAAAAAGGAAGGTAATAAAAATAGGGCTAGCCTTATTATTTTTATATTTTTGTATACATATACGCTTTGGAACCAAGGGTTGGGAATTCCGTTTTTTTTTTCAAGTTGTGCCGCTATAGCAAATGTTTATCTATAAGTTTGTCGAACCTTGATCCAAAGCCCTAAATGACTTAATGATTTTCAATTAACATACTTTATATACTAAACTCACCAGTATACACATATGTGCAATGCACATTGTGCATACATTAGTGCGTAAAATAAAATAAAATATTTTTGCAAGGCAATTTCGAATAAAATTTTTATTATTTTATGGCGAACTTAGGCGTTAGTTTTTACTTTTTGGTTTTACCTTTGAAATTAACAGTCGCATCTTAAAGAATGATATATCGACTGTCTCGAGGAGACTATTTTTTTTTTCGAAAGTTCATTAACCTCAAGTACCCCTTTCTAGTACTTACCTACCAGATCGCAATACTTACCACCCGCTCGCCAGAGAGCTAAGGAGGTATTTCGATTTCAAGGCAATTTCGATTTTTGTTTTTCATATCCTCGGCATTTACAATCGGATCTTAAAATACCCCTTTCTATTACTTAGCCACTTATCGCCCTAACGTACTACCCTAATGTCAATAAATAAATCGAAATTAGCTTGAGTAAATAAAATACAAATACGGAAAATTGAACTGAATTGAAATTTACGTTTCTTTGCTGGCTGGGATATGAAAGGAATCAAAAAGTAGTACTAGCTTTAAAATTTGTGGTCCAACGGACTAACTGCATTGGAATTAATTCTCAAAACAAACCCAATTATAAATATGTAGTTGTACTGAAAAAAAAATAAATAAAAAATCTGGTGGTGAAACATACAACGGAACAAAGATATTTTTACGTCGTCGATTTTGCAGAAATTTTCTTGAATTCATTTTTTTCCGTGACGCCTTTTGTTTTCGGTGTATGTGCGTAACAACAATTGTATGTCACTCGTGCACGTAAGAGCAGCCTAACTCATAAAAGTGTTCAAAGAGAATTTTATGACAATAGCATTAATAATACAATTTATAACATACAAACTAAGTTTTTGCACATGTACGTGTTCATATACGTTTGTGTGTATGTAAATCGAATGGATGCTTTATCAGATAAACACTATGAATTTCGTTTAACCTTTTACAAGCTTACATAACACCATGACAGGCTAACTAGTAATTGATTTGATAGCGAAGGTTGCAATATCAATAACGGTAATGCTGAAAGAAACTAAGATAAGAAATAATCAGGGACGGAAAATAATAATTATTTTTTAAATTTTAACCAAAAAAATCGACAAGGTGTAATCGTCGTAAAACAATTTTATTTGTACCCACGTTTCTGTTTTCATACGTCCCACTGTAATTTATGATTTTTATTTTTTGAGCATAACCAATAAAGATTGTCAATAAAAATTAATATTTTAGTTTTAATTTTTCGCTCAAAAGTAATTATTATTACTTGAGTTTTATTTTTTCGATCAAAAATTATGATTATTTTATGATTTTTATTATTTCGCTTAAAGATAATAATTATTATTGAGTTTTATTTATTTCACTTAAGAATAATGATCATTCAAAAAAATCAAAAAACTATACCAGCGCGATTTCGCCCGTATCCTTTCAGAGGGAGCGAAACCCTAATAAAGGAATAATCCTTAAAATTTTCAGGTCAAAATTTCAGTAAGGTGCGTCTGTATAGCCTTTTCAATTTTTATGAATAATCATTGTTTTTAAGTGGAAAATAAAGCTCAATAGTAATTATTATCTCTGAGCGAAAAAATAAAAATCATAACATAATCATTATTTGTGATCAATAAAAATATAAAATAATAATTTTTTCCGCTAAACAAAAAAAAATGAAAAGCAATAATAATTATTATTTTAGAGCGAAAAAAATAAAACTCATAAAATAATGATTAAATGCTGATTTAAATTACTTTACTCATAATGATTACCGTCCCTGGAAATAATACTTGAAATGAAATATACCTTAGAGAAAACCGATCTTGACGATTTTCTAGGCAAACTTTCTGTCACTGATTAGTTAACAGCGTACAAGATTTCAAGAGAATTTGAAAGAAAACCTCGTATCCGAAAAAAATTTTGAATAGGACCAAATGGGTTTTTGGAATTGTCGCGGGTAGCGGGTTATAAAACCTTCAATTTATTTTTCAGTCGCTGATGCCAAAATACTATGGGACTACACAGCGGACTCCACTATGCACCCCCCTCAGGAACGATTTATCTCTCGCGGAGGTGACATAAATTAGCCACCAAGATCGTGCGATTTGGCCCCGACAGACTTTTTCTTGTGGTAGTTCCTAAAGTCACAGGTCTATGCCAATAAGCCGCAATTGGCCAATGCACATAGCCCAGACCATCGCTCAAATTCAGCCGGATTTATTCGGAAGAGAAGCCTCAACGGACATTTAGATGATGTTACATTCCAAATATGTATGTAGGATTTATACGCAAATTAGGCGCGTTGGAATAAGAAAACATATGTAGAAAAAGTCGAACTTGCGCAACCTGCTTGAAAACTAGCATCTAACCGTAGTTGCGCACATTTGGCATTACAATCTACTGACGTTTAGAAATAAAAGAGACCGACACTTTGTATTTTGCGTTGTGGAATGCACCCTCTTTTTAATATGTTTGAGCGCTGATATTTTGGAATGCCTTCAACGAATGTAGATCCGTCTAGCGGCGTAATAATATGAACTAACAATAAATTCATGCGCTGCAAATACTCCAACACTCGTGTTCGGCGGTGAACGAACATACGAATAGTACTATTCGAATATAGCTCCATTCGAGTAGTTCGAATATTCGATTAATTTAATATCAAGAGCCCTAATTTTAATTGTGAGTACAGCGCCTTCTGAGAACTAAAAAAATTTCACTGAACATCAAAGCTTCGAGAGCTGGACATCCGCCGACAAAACTCACACACCACGTAAATTTTAAATATTAGGGGTATTCTCAAAATCATGCACGTTGCACGGATTGCACGAAATGCAAAAATACTCTTCCAAATTCGGAAGAGTACGAGAGCACCCCATTGCAAAGTGGAGCATGCATATTTAGCAAGCAGCGAAATTCTGTATCAAATACAACAAAAAGATACAGCAAAAAAAATTAAGTCAGCGAGATGAGAGGAATGAGAGAAATATGTAGCAATTCTAACAACAAAACAGCTGGCACAAAGTCGCATTTATCTTGCTATGCTTTTTTGCAAAATATGTACATAGGTCCAGACGTTGCATACTTTGCAGAGATAGGAAATGCTGTTTGCCATGTGTTTTGTTGTTGTGTGTTTGCAAGTCATGCAGTCCGTGCAATCCGTGCTACGTGCAATGGCTTATCTTATTACATATATCCATAGGGTTCTCGGAAACGGCTCTAACGATTTTGATGAAATTTTGTACACGGATAATGTTTTGGATTTTAAGGTTATCTGAATAGGCAATATCTTCGAGAAGACTCGTATAAGGTTGCCACCTATTCGAAATTTGTTACGAATTCTTTAAAACATCATAATATGGGTATCAAATGGAAGGTGTTTTAGTGATCCATAATGGAAAATATTTTTAATATTAATAATTTATTTAGTTTTTTGTTAAAAAAAAGTAAAATATTACTATTTAAGAGTACCAAGAGAAGGTTATTAAACAATGCTTTCCCTATATACAAACTGTTATCTCTTAGGATAATAGTGCAAGGTTGCCACTTATATTCGATTCTACACAATTTATCTAAAACATCACAATATGGATATCCAATGAATGAATGGTATTGTTAAGAACTTTGGTCAGAAAATATTTTCCATCAGGGTTGCCACGTTTCTATGTAATACAAACTTTTACTTTGTTAATTTCAATCAACATTTGTTTATGTATACACAGTACATATACGATTAAAAGATATGTACCATCCATTCCAGAGTATTTCGCAACAGGGTTGCTACATAAATTTTAGAGTAAGGAATTTGATTAATATATATCGAAATCCTTTTTTTTTTGTTTATTTCCAAAATATTTTTTTAAAGCTATCCAAATCATGAAAAGTTTAAAAAGTATATGCACTCCGGGCGAAGCTCGGTCAACCTGGTACTGACTTAATAATGTGCTGAACTTAGAGGCACACCGAAATGATTATTTCGCTTCTTGATAAATATTTGTATTGGGTGCCCCGAATAGACAGTACATAGTACCATGCGGTATATCATTATTTCACCAATTGTGGCATACACATTTTTCGAGTCGTGGAGTAGCTGAGCGTTATTTAATAGAGCTTCACCAATTGTTCCCCTGTTTAACGGAAGACATATCTCGCCGCCCTATTAGGAATTCACGCAACAGCAGACATCTGTATCTACATGCCTATGCAAACAAATTCTTAAGTCCGATATTCCATCCGCCCCATAATTATTCGTGTAATTGTCGTCAATTGTCAAGTGCAAGCTTTTCTGCAATGAAACCATTTTTGCCTTGTTGGCAACTTTAGACTTTCACACGCCCATGTTCGTATGTGGAGTCATTCATCGTATTGTGTTGCTACAGTATTTTATCATTCTTAGATTATATATCTATGTACATATATACATATGTATGTGTGTACTTACTATGTTGCGAGAGCAGATATGCTTGTGATGCAGTATCCTTGTGGTGAATACTAAATTGGACAACAAACGCTTTGAGTACGAAAACAGAGGTGATGCTTGAAAGCACAGCTTGTCAATTTTGTTAACAGTTGACTTGGTTTAAATTCATTATTCATTTATTCAAGATGTACAACATATGTACATATGTGGAAACGGCTCTATAGAAGCATATATATACAATACATCTTGAATAAATAAAACTTGTTCGTAATTAATATAAACTAATTAAACTGTTAATGGAATTGAGTGGGTGTGCATTCAAGCATCACCTCGGTTCTTCATTCACCCCAAGCTATTTTCACAACAATTCTTTACCCTTGCTCATTTCTACTTTTCACGCTCTCAACGCAGAGCAGATACAACTTCAACAAAAGTTACACAGTTTTCCTCCACTCCTTCTAGTTTCATTGCTGCCATTGCATAGAGGCCATTATGTATATTTAGAATCGTAATTTAAATACTTTTAATAGTATTTGTAAGTTATTATCAAATTAGATTTGCAGTTGTAAAAGGCAGGCCTACCGAATAGGATATATCTGTTTTCGAACAGCGTAAAGTTGGAATTTAATGTAGTACATGCATATTTATTAGGGTGATTGAGTCGGTTTTTCAAACCGGTAAGAATTTAAGTGCTCTAGATAAGAGATGTGATTTTGAGATATTTCTAAATTTTTCAAGATTTTCTCCGGATTTGTTTTAATTTTTTTCAGTATTCTCCCTGTCTTACTTTGCGGATTTTTTGGGACTTTCTTGTTCAGTATTCTTTGGATATTTCGCGCTAAAGATTTTCGGGACTCAATATTTCGGTATTTTCGGGGCTTCTCAGAATTACTTTCGTATGTAGTATTTATTTAAAGTATGTAAAGAATTTCATACTCGGTGTTTAGTGAAATCAAAAATAAATACTTAAGTCCATAGTATTTAATTATTTACTACAATATAAATATCCAAATATCTTTGTACTTAGTGTTTGGTAAATATAATTTCTCCCAACACTGTGGCAGTTATATATTTGATAGGCACATCCTACAGGTAATCTATTCCGGCGCTTAATAGACTTTGTTAGCAATACTGTCCCAATAGAATCTGGACAAGCCCTAGGATACAACAGAACAGATTCTCTCAACGATGGTTATCTTCCATAGTGCCCCGACTGGCACTACCACGCAATATCTTGACTTGGATAACTAGTTCAAGTTATAGGAAGATTTTCTTTAGTACGTTTACGTTGACAAAGCCAGGACAGTAACTGTCATGTGGCAGCCTTAAAAGGACAACATTGACGGGCCGAGGATAGGTTGTCCTAAAACAATTGTATCTTCCTAGAGCGTTAACTGACTCCAGAATAAAAGTTTCTCTTTAATATATTTAATCACTTTTGTCGTTGGAAAGATTTCCTTAAATCAGATACTTTTCAGCTGTGCCTGGACTAGTTGTAACCTAAAAAATCCTACCCGAAGTAACCAACCAACCTACCAAAAAATTTTCTAACTGAGATAATTACTTCTGGGCTTGGGCGATTTACGAATCAGAGGTTGTTTTGTACGAAATCGTAACTCGGGTAACCAATTTCGATGCTGGCTGGATTTGCCTGACAAGAATTTCCTTAATATCGCCAGTACAAACTTTGACCGGCGACAACCACCAAGCGTTTAACTATTAAGGCGCTGGGTATGGTTTTAAAACTTTAATCTTGTACAATTGTAAACTTGACATAGCTCTAGCATATAAGAAAACATTTGCGAAATTCACTTTCGACACTTGACAGAAAATTGTTCAAGTGTTTTTTAATAATTTTTCTGTTATTACGTATATTTTTTTACTCACCCGTCAAATCTTGATATATTTTTTTTATATACAGTAACGAACAAAAGTATTGGCATAGTGAATTTTTCGCAATATATGCAAAGTTTTTTATTCTAATTTAGTTTCTATAATTTTTTATAAAAATATAGTTTATTTTACACCAAAAAAAACCTAAAAATAAAGTCTCTAAACTTTGTGCAAAACTTAGGAAAATTCAATAAATTTGCACACTAATTTGCAACTTTCTATTCAGATCTTCTAGAAAAGTTCTAAGTATGTAGTTTTATAGTCCATTCAATTTTTGCATGACAAAAGGCAAGCTTAAAGTTGCAAGGAAATCGCGTTGATTTTTAGTATTTTTTTTAGGCTATTAACTGCATTTTTAGAATTTTTCTAAAAAATCTGATCAAAAGGTTGCAAATTAGTGTGCAAATTTAATGAATTTTTCTGAGTCTTGTACAAAAAAGTTTGGAGCTTTTATTATTAAGGGTACTCATTTAAAAGCGCAAAACTCTCGCAAACTGGGCAAACTGTGCAATTTAAAACCCTCGCAAATGAAATGTCAAAATTTGTATGGAAAGCTATTTGCTCAAAAAGGACAAGCTTGCGCGGAAATTTTGTCGCGAAAATTTGCGCAGTGTGATGTGCAACCCTCAATCAACTATTTTATTTAATTTCATTTTGATTTGTGCTCAACACTTTTCCGTAAGACTTAAATATTTTCTTAAATTCGAGTTTCAACTGTTCAACTTTTTAAATTAAGCATTGTCAAAAAATTAAATGTCTGAAATTGCACAGAATATAAAACTGTCCTCATGAAACACACTGCGCAAAGTTGCCCAATTGCCCAAATATGAAAGTTGCGCGAATAGATGAGTACTAGGGATGCCAAAATATCAGGAAAATTGGGATCCTGGGATTTTGGGATATATTTTAGGTAATCCCGGGATCCCGGGATTTATCCCGGTATTCAAATTGAGTAATAAATTTTATGAATATGAGTAAAAATTCAATATCTGAAAGCATTTAAACATACCATGAAATAAAACTATTTAAAATTTACGATAAACTGATTGTAAAACTCATATATCGCTAGCTTAGAGTAAAAAGTTGCTAACTTCAATTTTAATGAAAAAACATATTTTCATATAGGAGGCTAGATAAATTAATATTGCATCGTTTCGAAAAGGGTAAAGATCCTTGTTTTATGTTTTCTCGTTTATATTCAATGAAAGGAAAATTTGCTAAGGCCAAAAAAGTTCGAAATCTTTTAATAAAGATCGAATCCCTCTGAATCATATGGAGTTTTGCTTTGATTTAAACAGGTAAAATGTTGTATTCAAAGTTTTGCGAAATACTTGAAGAAAATGGCCATACTAAGTTTTTTCCTCTCCTGTACAATTTTTAAATTGGGACTTAGCAACTTTGCACTCTACGCTAGCGATATTTATTAAATCCGACAAATTTTAAAGTAAAACATTTTTTTAATTGTATTTCAAAAACCATGTGATTGAGGAACGTACACATCACAAATAATAATTTAAATACCAGGTACTTTTGAAAGTAACGATAAACAAACAAAACATAAAACAAAAATATACAAAAACAATTTCTCTAAACATGTTTATCTTTCTCTATAAAGAAATGACGAGTGGAGAATTTTTTGCCATCTTTTTTCGCAATTTACTAGAAATTTTGAGGGTGTACGAGTCAAACGGATCTCAGAATCGGATTCAGCGGGTCGAAACACATGTTGGTAGGTGGTTCTGGTTAAAAACACACACACCTTTTTTCCGGTGTTGTTATTATTGCACTTAAAATGTTTTCATAAGAGCAGCAAAGTATTCAAAGCGGAGTCTTCTAAGCTTGACCTGCAGTTTTTACATACAAAACCTACTGATGAAAAACATATTTCGGCATCAACACTTTTAGGCTGAACTGCCAAAAGGTAGACATAATCCATTTGAAGATAATGACCCGTATCTCCTCCATTACAAAATGTTTGAACTTCTTTTACCAGCACGTTTCTCTTTTTTCGATTTGAGGAAGTTTTGACTAGATTGATCTAAGAAATTATCTAACTTTTCCTTAAAACTCTCTGTTTCGTTTACATTAGCGACGCTATTCATTGACGTAAATTCATTGAAATCTTCTTCAAAAAAGGCTCAGACTGCAATTTAAAAGTACAGTTTCAAGCTTTTTGTTAATTGCAGTCAAAACGACATTTTACAAAAATCATTCTTCAAAATTCATAAACAAATTCTTACTATCAATTCGATATTTCAAAATTTCCGGGACGTCAAAAACACCGGGATTCCGGGATCCCGGGATTGGCATCCCTAATGAGTACCCTTATTATGTTTTCTATTGTAGAATGAACAATATTTTTATAAAAAATTATCGAAATTAAATGAGAACAAAAAGCTTTGCATATATTGCGACAAATGCACTGTGCCAATACTTGTGTTCGGCACTGTACACCTTAAGGCATCTAGAAACAAGTGCCGACTGGCATTCAGTGTATCAATATAGTAAAGTATGGTAAAGGTGTTCTTACACGATATGTATTTGTATCTGTAAATGTGACTTTTTCAATACATATGTAACTGCGTATGTCTGTCGAATTCACAGTCTTTATTTAACTATTTTAAAATGCGGTTTTTGAAAACGAAATAAACTAAACTCAAATGATTCTACCTGTGTGCCAGATGAAAATAGAAACATTTCTATTTCATATGTACGTGCATCGGCTTTGTATAGAAACAAATCTAATTTGCCTTTACACGATATGTTGGCATTTCCATATGTAAAAAGTGGCATTTACACATTCAAATACATATCGTGTAAGAACAACTTAAGTAACGTTAAAGACTGCATATTTCGGTTTATAGATTTGTTATAAACGCACATTATTCAAAAGTAAATATTTTTATAGTTTCTTTGAACCTTGATCTTTGTTAAAATACTTTAGTTTAACTTTTAATTTTACATTATACGCCAAGATTTCCTTACGCGTGACGTTATACAGGGTGTCCCAGAAGTAACGTGCCAAACTTTAGGGCAAGGTAGGTGGGGGGGTGAGCTCACTGATAAACAAAAAATTTTCAGGTAAAAGTGTGACCGTTTTTGAAATATTTACATTTTTTCGAATTTAAAAAAAATCGTGCCTTTTCATGTGTTTTCTTTAACTGCAACTACAAACCGGGCAATACTAAGTAAATTTTTTATGTAAAATACTTCCAGATAGTTGCCTCTCCATACTCAAATGCAATGTAGTTAAAATAAATTAAGGAACCATCATAAAATTAGGACTATTTCTGGATTTTTAACTTTTTGATATTTTCTTCCCCAACTTTGACTATCTCGGGTGAAAAAAAAATGTACTGAGCTATAACTTTACATTACATAAAAAAATTGCTCATTTAATAAAGATTTCAGAAAGGTGCCACACTTACTGTTTTGAATAGAAAAAAAAAGTTATAGCCGCTTTTGTGGGTAAAGGACTGAGACACGCTAGAATGTATTTAATAGATTTAAATTGAATTTGCTCTTGTTACCGTCAAATGACATGCTAAATAGTACAAAGGTACATAATTACTTGCTCTTGACATTATTTTATGTTACTTACCGGAATTAGTGAAAGTGGATTTTGTGAAATTGGACCCTTCGAACATTGTGTTATTAATACTATGACAGAGAACACGCAGTATACGTCGCATGAATATGCGGATATTCACCTAATTTACGGTGAAGCTTGCTGTAATGCCAGAGCTGCTCAAAGACTCTATGCAGAGCGATACCCCAATCGTCGACATCCGGGTCGAGAAGTATTCGCCCGGACCCATAGAGAAATATATGAAGGTAAGTGATTTTTACACCTTTCTTGTTTGCTTGCTTGTTAACTATAATTTTTCACTTTTTTAAGGTCGCATACCTGGAAGGCGTGGCGGCGAAACAGGACGTCCTGCAACGGTAGATGTTGAAGCTGTGTTAGAGGAAGTGGAACTAGGTCCATCGACTTCAGTGAGAATGATGGAAAGACGGACGGGAATACCAAAAACTACAGTTCACAAAGCTTTAAAAGACCATCGATTTCATCCCTACCACATTCAACGTGTTCAGGCTCTACAGGAAAGAGATTACCTGTCGAGGGTTAGATTTTGCCGTGAAATGTTGCGAATGCATGCATCAGACCCCAACTTTTTTAATAAAATAATTTGGAGCGATGAATCATCATGCAAACGTGATGGTTATTTTAATTTACATAACCTTCACAGTTGGCAGATAGACAATCCTCACGAAATGAGAGAAGATCGTTCGCAGTACCGGTACAAAATAAATTTATGGTGCGGTATTTTTAATGGTCAGATATTGGGACCTGTGGAACTGCCGCCAACGCTCAACTCTCACAGTTATTTAGAGTTCCTTCAGGAACGGCTTCCAACTCTTTTGGAAGATGTACCCTTAAACCTGCGGCGAAGACTATGGCTGCAAAATGACGGGTGCCCTGCTCACTACGGGCGTGAAGTAAGAGCTCATTTAGACGAAACTTATCCTCGCCGATGGATTGGACGATACGGGCCAATCACGTGGCCCGCTAGATCGCCAGACCTGAATCCATTAGATTTTTTCTACTGGGGCTGTCTTAAGGACAAAATTTATTCAAAAACAATTCAAAACGAAGAGCATTTGCGGGAACAAATAAATGGAGCTGCTGCTGAGATAGCCCAATTGAGTTTAAGATCTCTAAAAGCGTCTTTTCTTAAAAGGTGCCGAGCTTGTATTAGAGTAGAAGGTCGCCAATTTGAGCATATTTTATCAATAAATGAATAAATTTCTCTTCAAACGACTCATGTATATTTTATTTCACGTGAATCCATGCTTCACAAAAAATATTGATAGATATAGCCCTTGTTATAGACTCTAGTCCGAATTCCGGTAAGTAACACAAAATAATGTCAGGAGCAGGTAATAATGTACCTTTGTACTATTTAGCATGTCATTTGACGGTAACAAGAGCAAATTCAATTTAAATCTATTAAATACATTCTAGCGTGTCTCAGTCCTTTACCCACAAAAGCGGCTATAACTTTTTTTTCTATTCAAAACAGTAAGTGTGGCACCTTTCTGAAATCTTTATTAAATGAGCAATTTTTTTATGTAATGTAAAGTTATAGCTCAGTACATTTTTTTTTCACCCGAGATAGTCAAAGTTGGGGAAGAAAATATCAAAAAGTTAAAAATCCAAAAATAGTCCTAATTTTATGATGGTTCCTTAATATATTTTAACTACATTGCATTTGAGTATGGAGAGGCAACTATCTGGAAGTATTTTACATAAAAAATTTACTAAGTATTGCCCGGTTTGTAGTTGCAGTTAAAGAAAACACATGAAAAGGCACGATTTTTTTTAAATTCGAAAAAATGTAAATATTTCAAAAACGGTGACACTTTTACCTGAAAATTTTTTGTTTATCAGTGAGCTCACCCCCCCACCTACCTTGCCCTAAAGTTTGGCACGTTACTTCTGGGACACCCTGTATATAACTAACTTCCAAAAACTGTAACGTTAAAGACCACCTATAACCACGTTTATCTATGAAACAAGAAAATATAGCAAACAAGTGTCTGTATATAAAATGTAGCTTTTGGGGTTTATTATAGGAATAAGTGAAAAACTTTCAGTGTTTAACCGACTGCCAAAAAACGTGGAGGTTATCAGTTCGTCGGAATTTTTTTTTTGTTCTTTATGTATGATACCGCATAACTTTGGACTAAGTCAACCGATTTCGATAATTCTTTTTGCATATATACATATATATATATATATACATATATTTATATGTTATGTTTTTTGATTAAAAAATACTTGTTATACAACGTTTCATATATATAAATATAAATATACAAGCGACTGTAACGTTTAAGACCAAAATTTTTACCCAATGTGAATTATTAAATTTTAATAAAAAGCAATTGCATATAGTTTTTATTCATACGTCGTCTCATGTGAGTGAGAAAACCACATTTTCTACCTGAAAAAATGGTAGAACATTTTCAATGCGAAAATAATCCCAGTTGAGCACTGCACTTTAATTCAAAGGGCCGGTACGAAACCACGGACAAAATGTTCCCTTAATTTAATGCCTATGTTGTACATATTTATTGGGAATATTTTGTATATCATTGGAGTGCAATGGGGTATAGTCGTTGCGCTGGGTATGCAGTTACAGTTGCATGACTATACTCAATCCCGACTCTTGCGTCCTCGTTCGCGCACTCTGGGCAACGTGAGCAACCCATGTGCGAGATGCGGTAACCAAGAGAGAGGGAGCTTCGGTGGGGCCACTCTGACTTATTCGGCTTAAGGGCTCACTGAAGTCTGCAGCGTCTGTTCACCAGTAGGTGCGGCTGCAAGCGGGTGTCTGCTTAGAGCAAGCGGCTCGCTATATAAACGTATATTTGGTTGCGAAACCACCCCCGTCCCAGCAATGGGTTGTGCGCTGGGGTTGGGACCCGCCACGTAAAAACCACTTCCAGTGAAGAAGCAAGGCAAAGCCTCGGATGATACCTACCCGGCTGAAAAACAACAAAGCCGCTGGAGCTGACAGCCTGCCATCTGAGCTATTCAAGCTTCTATCGCCTTTTGTTTTTTTTTTCTAGAGCTTCTAAAATATTGCAAAAAACGCAATACCAGATGTGTCCCGAGCGGGCAGTTCTAAGGCTAAAATCTTTTTGTTAAATCACTCCAATTTTTAAATTTACGGACTAAATAAAATAAACATTATTAAAAATTACCAATTTTTCAATTTGTTCATATACTTACAATAAATTCCTTAATTGACCTAAATTATTTTATTATGCTATCCCAGTCATGTTTGGGAATGTAAAAATTAATGGATAGCCCCTATAACCCACGCACGAAGAGATGAAAAATTTCTCTACAGCGTTGTCATACGAAATTAATGTGACGCATGTCGCTTTACGAAACTATAAATAAAATCAAAAAATATAAATAAATATAAATAAAACAAAAAAGTCCATGCCACAGCTTTTAACTCGTGACCAACACCATGGCGAACGAACACGCATGCATTCGGCTACAGCACTTGTTGAGATAACGTGAAAAACACATACTTGAGTTAGTTCTCTAACTGCGATGCATATTTTTGTTCGACCGTAGTTGTTAATTTTTTCTTTGTAGAAAAAGGTAATGCGTTCCCATTTTCCCACTGGGACGTGTGTATGTCGGAAGTTGAAATTGACACAAAAACAAGCGTCTCTTCACTGACAACATGTTGGCAGCGAAATGTAGTTACTCATACGCCCCGTCGAACAAAGAAGCAATTTGTCATACACAACAGTGGCGCGGAGACAGACCCAAGTATATATACAAATATGTAGCAGTGTAGCTAGTTAGCGGGATTTCGCCCTTTTTCGAGAATTTATGACAAAAAAGGATTTTCCTCCTTCGAAAAATTTGATTTTTTGCATATCATACCAAGCAACAAAATTTAGCTATTGATAAATAAGAAACAACTGCCATACTCTGTGGTAAATTAATACTGTTTATATGAATCCTATCAGCGCAAACGTCACGAACAACGAACGAAATACATAAGAGTAAAAAACACTAACACTAGAAATTAGTGACGCGAATTCTAAGCAAGTTATTTGTGCTTTTTTATGGAATAGGAGTTAACTAGCAAAAACTAGTATAAAGGTCAGTATGCAGCTCTCAAGAAAAGCAAAAACTCCATATAAAATGACGTACAAGAAATGGCTAAGAAATTTTCTTGAGTCAAATTTCCTTAAGACAGTGCGAAGTTCTTAATTAATTCGCTACGCTTTCTACTACGCAACGCATGCTTGTAACAGAAATATATGCCCGTTCCATTATTTCTTAAGGCTGCGAAGTACCAAAAGTGTCGAAATTCCTTGGACACACACACACATGAAATAATGGCAAATTTTTTCTTGACCGTTTTCTTAAGAACTGCACACTGGCCTATAATTATTAGTAACTATCCGCACGAGAAGAAACTTAGCGCGAACAATTCTATGATGACATCACACAAATAGCTGATTCTGCCAAATTCACTAAAGGCTGGTTTTCACCATGTCACATTTGACATTAAATATTGTCAGTTGAATGCAAACCGGTTCTCATATGGTGTCATTTGCGTTTGTTGTCGTACATGATATTTTAATTTGATCGCTGATGCTGGCAATTTTGCTTTCGTTTGTCATGTGCACAGGTAATTGAAGCTAGAACGGAGTTTTTCCCAAATGTAATTTTGTATTGAGTTATGGTTTTTCAGCTTATAAATACACTTTTGCAGCTTATAAGAATACCAACCGTTTAGTTAGAAAAGCCAAAAATGTAGATCGATAAAATTTATTACGCTTATAAATCAAACCAAAACTATTTGGTGCGAGTAAAAATAAAGAAAATATAAGAGGTTAAAGTTCAACTTTTCTATTTTTTATATGTATGTACAGATACTATCTCGGAAACTACTTGACTGATTATAAAAGTATTGATGCCAATTCAAAGATAATTTAAATAACTTTTTTTATGGCGTATATACTATAGCCATTTTTTAAACAAATTTTAGATAACCGCCATTTAAAAGACAATACATATGTGTATACGATTTCGATTTTACCACTACTTATATACCTACCATATGCATAAATTACTTTTGCCTTAAATAAATGTAAAAAGTTCAAAAAAATAATTAGTATATAAGAGCCATATAAATATTGCATATCGTCGTCGTATTGTAAAACCGCGTAAATAACAGTTTTTGCCAAAAATTGGATTTGCTCACACAAGCTCTTGGCTAAATTCTTATCAATTCGTCCTGAAATATACTAGCCAGAAATGCGATTGCTTTATATAAAAGAGAACCATTTTGAAATACGAGTGTTTATACTCTCTAAAAAATAATTTATGCAACCTCACATACGGTTTCGCATTTTGATGATACGCGGTTTTGTACTTTAAACGACGATATGTGTCCATATGCCTACTTGTGTTTTTTCATCCAAAAGCACTTTGTGTATAACATGAGAGATAAATGCAGCGCTGGATTTCTGGTATATCTTTAGTATAACGGGATTTAGTATAATGGGATTTTCTTAACTTCGCTACTGGCAACACTGATATACAGTCAATGTGATTGAAGCGCAGAAGGAAGGAAATCTAGTATCTGCTTAGGGCTTCTGCTTTTTTGAACGCAATGGAATTTTCTCACGGTCATAATAGTACAGTTGGATTACCCATACAAATACAAATGCACATTAACACGTGTGTATATGTAACAACATACATAGCTCACACTAATATAAGGTCGTTTACAAACTTTAAAGAGACGGAAAAGAAATAAACATGTATTTATGAATGCATGTATGTATGAATATACCTGTATGTATGTATGTCCCGGCGCGATCGTACGTCACCAGGGAGAATGGCAAAGTTTATATTATGTATAATTTACAAAGCATATGTATACTTTAATCAGCAAGGAAAACGTCACAGTGACAGTGGCAGTGAAGGCGGTGAGATTGTGAACGATAAATAACTATTAGCATTTGGCAAGCAGGCAACAAATATGTGTAACACAGTTCACAATTACCCGAAAAAACGAAAAAGTAAGATGTGTATGTAACAATGGAAATCAACGAAAAATTCGTGAAAGTCGTTGGCTGAAAAAAGATTTTTGTTTATTATTGTATGTGTCAAAGGTATCTACACAGTTTTGTAAGGAATGCCATGAAATTGTTAATATTTACACATTCAGAATAGTATAAATTTGAGTGTATAGAATTTGGTTTATTTTAAACTGTCAAAAATTACTTGAAATTAAAAAGCACTCTCAACTGTTTATTATAAAAGGTATTTTAATCTTACGTTGCTGTTGAATTGATCAATAGGTGGAATAAAAATCAAATTCGAGCCCCAGTTGTTCATAGCCATAAAAATAAAACCTATAAAAATTTAAAACTAAAACATTGGTAACCAGGGAACGGATATTATGGAAATTGCTTTTTTCTGCTAAAAAGCAGAGTAAATTCGATTAAGAACGTCCACGATTTAGCTTTCCCTGATTCCATATATACACATTTGATGTGCCCTTTTTTGGCTTTTTTAAGATATTTGCCTTTTTTGCCTTTTCTACCTTCAATTGTAAAGGGCAAGGAAAAGGTCCTTATTCCTGATAATATGAAAGTTTTAAGCATTCCATACTTAAATTGGGCTCCAACTCACTGCGAGCGCACGTTTAGTATATTCAACGCTTTTCTTCGCGAAAATCGAATGAAAATGCTGCTAGAAGACTTCAAATTGCATCTTGTGGTTCAATGTTAGTATTTACAGCTATTGAGCTTAAAGGTTCGTGAGTTAAAAGGTCGAAAGGAGAAAATAGTCAAAGATTCAAACTAGACATTTTTCATATTATTAAACTCGTACTACTGTTAAATGGCTTATGCCTCTAATCAGTGACTAATCGATGTCTAATCCTTACTATCCGCTCGAGTAATCCTCACTTCTTACTTTAGTAAGGATTATACATGCTTTATACAACTATTTGTGAGGAAAATACCAGGTGAAGAAAGACTTGGCTTTACTTAGCATCTCTAATTGTATGTATAATGAAACCTCGACCTTGAGTTCGACCACAAACAGTAAGTAAAGGCAGCAGTTAAAAGTCTAGCAATTTCCCAGAAATATTTCATCTACGTTATCAATATTACTATTTTATTTTTACCCTGCAAATTCATCTCTTTCTGGCATGGAAATTCGAGGAGGCTTTGATTTGTTTTTATAGTTACCATCTCGAATGAAAACAAACCCAATAACCATTAATACTAATAATAGATTCGCGCTTACGCAATATCCCTGTGGGGAAAATCTCTAGTTCTGAACTGGTGCGCTTCTAGTACATTTAGACCCAGTACTGGTTCGCGATAAATCTCGTTTGCATGCAAGCAACTGGCGAATTTAACATGGCGATGTCCTAGGAAGNCCCCCCCCCCCCCCCCCGCTGCATCCCTTTTTCGATAGTTCCGAACTAGTCCTATATTCTATAATTCCGAACCAGTTCCAAAATCGACAGACGAATGAAAAAAATATCATGATTTTTCGATCTTTTTGTTTCTTTCGTGTGTGCGATTTTAAGTTATTTTGGAAGAAATGTGTTTCAATAGGGCTATTCGCGATCCGGTGCAAATGGCCTAGCATCATTGCATTGCAAATTTGTATTGCAAATTATTTGCAATACACAAACAAAATACACGCATTTGCATTTGTCATGGCTTGACAAATTTGCAATACCTAAAATCCATAGCATAAAAATGCTATGCATTGCATTCATAAACAAAACCAAAGCTGATGCACAAAAATTGTTTTGCAAAAGCTTTACCATGACAGTTTAATAAAGGTCGCTCACAATCGATGGCATATTTCTGCAATTGCATAAATTTGTCAGCTCTTATGCACCGAAACGCGAATAGCCCTAATTTGAAATTAAATTTGTTTGAATGATTGTAAGAAATGTACGTTTACACACCTTTAGCTGTAGTTGAGCTTGCAGAGGTGCTCGCTGTTATTTCTTAGATGCCAGACTGTCCCAAGATGTTGAAATGTTAACACAAATTTTAGTTTTGTATTACCAAGCTATGAAAAAGCATCTGCGAAGCACAGAATAGAAGCTAATTTGAACGAAAATGCCGCCGAACACATATCTAAGTAGTAAAGTAAACAAGCCCCCGCCGAAATAGTTCTAAATTCGACAAATATGATCTAGTTCGTTCTGCATCCCTTTTTCTCTAGTTGCGAACCATTTCTAAATTCGTCACTTTAGATATAGATTTCTAATGAAAAAACCTGAAAAAAATTAGTTTTTCAAAAGTACCCCTTTTCGCCGATTTTCGACTGGTGGGGATCTAGTTCCTATCAGACTAGTTCCTTTTTGGCGATAAAGACCTAGTACGGAACTAGAAATCTGATTCACTAGTCCGCGGTTTCCCTGCAGGGATGTTATTGTTTGGCCGAGCTTGTCCTGCGATTTATGGCGTGCGCCTTGATGTATTACAAAACAACTTTTATATGTTTCATTTTTTAATGTTGGTCGGAAACTGAGCTGGAACTCAGACCCTGCGGATTGGCAGCGCGCCCTGCTAACCACTGCATCACACAGGCCACCCAAAAACCATTATTTATCCTTATTTTTTATGACCAACAGTTTGTATTATTTCTTTTCCTTTCTCTTGCGGCTAACCAACGCTCACAATTCATTTGCAAGCATATCTGTATCTGTATTTGCATTTGACCCGCCCCGCGGCAGAGGTAAATAATCACGTTGAAATAAAAATTAAGGAAAAAACTACTTACATAAAGGAATGTGCAAATCAGGGTTGTTGTGAATATTCGCATTCGCATTCGCAACCGCGGGACTTCCGCATTAATTTTAACATTCGCAATAATCAATGCGGAGCTTTTGCGAATGCGAAAATTGTGCAAGTGCACTGATGAAACGTATATCTGGCAAACAAAATAAAAATTTAAGCTAATATCTTTGGCCTGTGCAGATACTACGTTAAAACTGTCTCCCTAAATTCCCCCTCTTTTGTAATTTAAAGTCAAAGAGTAAGATCCTTAAATAGGTATTTCCAGCGGAAATGTTCAACGTCTAGCTATAACGAGAATCGACAATTTGCGCGATAAAAGAAAACATTTCATTAGGTAAGAATTATGTAACTATCGAACATTAAAAAACTGGATGCATCGCTAGTTTTTTTCTACATAAGTGTATTAATATTTTTTTTTATTATGATTAAGGTCCGTGTTTTCTTTTATTACTTAGCAGAAAAACACTGTTTTTACCACGCAAATACTCCTCTGTGTGCTCGAAAACAAGAACATTTATTTTAATTTTGTGATAATTGTCAAAATTAGCACGTAGCGAAATAAAAGTAAAATGGAATGTAAAAAAGTTGACAGCAAAGTTCACAAATCAAATAAGAATCATTTCAAGACGAATTTAATACCTGTTGAGGAGTGGAACTAGGAACGCAATATATCGTTAGTATAGTATGAAAAGGGCGTAATTCACCTCGTCGCTGAAATACAAAAAGCCGTAACTATCTAATAATCCAAAATTCACTGTTTGATAGATTATGATGCATTTCATCGAATCATAAGTCTCCACATCGTTTTATGCAATAACAAGATTTTAGTTAGTTGTGTTTTTTTTGCATTTCAGCCGCAATGTGAAATGCTATACTATGTTAACGATATGTATAAAATTATTATAAAAAAACGGGGTTCCTTTTTAACAAAATAACAAGAGTTTAAACTAATTCGGCTGGCAGCCACGACTTTCAAACAGAATTTTCTTCGAAATATTCATTCCCAGAAAATCAAATTTTATTTGCCATATCCACCTATTTCCAACCTCGCTACAAGCACATATTTTTCAAACCAGTCACAGAAGAAAGGACTCAAAATGAATTACAAAAACTAAAATCGAAAATCGCTGATGATGTTACAGGTTCTCCAAATTCTGAAACAACCAATAGAATGACAATGAAGAATTCTATGGAAAATAACGGTGTTTAAACAACGATCTTTTCATGATGCTAGATTGTGAAGATGAAAGGCAGGAGGATACATTCGACATTTGCAGCGCCGATGCAATTCTTAGAAAGGAGTTATTGGAGAGAATTACAATTTTGTCAAATTTCAAGTTTTTCAAGTTATTCGCCTTGGCGCAGGTTTGATTTACGACACTTTAAGAAACAGGCTTTAACCCAAATCCAATTTTTAAGTTCAAGAACTAAATTAAAAAAAAAAAAACATTATTAAAATGATAATTTTTTCCATTTTTTATTTATTTAAATCACCTAATTAATTACCCACCTAAATTATTTCCTAAAAATACTTGACATCCGCATTCGCATCCGCGGATGTTAGCTTTTAAACATCCGTATCCGCGTTCGCATCCGCGGATTTGTCAAAATCCCACATTCGCAACATCCCTAGTGCAAATATGCAAATAAATATAAATGATGCCAACAGATACAATGCAAATATTTACATGCATTGACTGGTAAAAGTTATAAAAGTAAAAGTTGAATATACATCGAATGTACACACGTACAATATGAATATGTAGATCAGACGGATGTAAACATGCAGAGGTATTTGCGTAAGATATTTAAGGTCTGTTCAATATTTATGATGTAAAGTTCACATTATAGATGTAATAGAAAAGTTGATAGACTTATGCGAATATTTATGTACATTTCATTGCATACCAAGGATGAAATATTTCCTTTTTCTAATAGCAAGTTTCACGAAAGCAGATTACGCAAATCGGAAGAAAGACATTTAAGTTTAACAATTTTTTTCCATAGTTTTTTGTCAAACTTTGTAAAATATTAGTGTGTTTTAGTAACCTCGCAATTCACAGAATTTCACTTTCGTAAAGTGTTTGTAAACTTTTAAAGTGCAGTTTAACAAAACCACTTGTGCGCAAATTATAACAAAGCAATAACGCAATATTTGAACTTTACTAACTGAGTAATTCTTAAAAAATTTAATCCCACAATACCGCGACACTAGCGCCGAGCAAATACTATTTTTATGTTTAATAGGGTGTTACATCTTGAAGTAGAGTACTGAGAACATATAGAAGAAGAGCAAATGAGAAACAACAAGTGAGGAAGTATAACAGCCTTATTATCGAATCGTTATTATCTAGCCTATTTCAATGCAATCGGGACGTGTTCAACGTAATCGTCGTAAAGGAATAAAAAGATGAACGATTGAATTACAAAATTGCAAGGAAAAACGATGACGTCTGCAAACGAATCGTTCGTGTGGCCTATCGTCCAAAATAAATCATTAGGCTGTAAGTTTGGGCAAAACCGAACTTTATGTACCAGGCGCACCTATTAAATATCGTTCTTTGAACTTCCGATTTGAAAAACCTTCGATAATATGCTACGATATATTGAAGTAATTGGACCAAGTTTGGTGCAAATCGATATGGTGGTTATCGATATACACTTATCTATAATCTTGTTTTTTGTTAAGAGATTATTGTAAGAGGGAGTAAATTTGCTTCTTTAGTTATTGAAATATGGGAGTTTTTGTACCGCTATTAGGTAGGTGGGCGTAATTTAAGCCCGATTTCAACAATTTTCAAGAATAATAGAATTGCTGTTTTGCGCCAAGGTTAATACCTGTACAGAGTTTTGTAGAAATTGATTAAGCGGTTACCGAGATATACATATGTAGGCATAAGTGGGCGGTGCTGCGCCTATTTCCCAAAAGTTTCTCTTAGTATCACTTTCTGCTAGAGGTCGTTGTAGACATATGTACATATATTGATTTTGAGTGAATTAGCTTATGTAGTTACTAATTTGTTGTAGCTTTCTTATTTCTGTAAATTACCATTATAGGGCAGGTGGGCGTGGTTCTTGCCTGGTTTCAATACTTTTCAACGGGTTTCTTAGTGAGATTCTAAGCAATGTTCACACCGAGTTTTGTGGAGATTGGTAAATAGGCTGCAGAGATATAACGTTTCATAATAGTTGGGCGGTGCCACGCCCATTTTCCAAAATTTTCAAAACTCTCTTATTTAATGTCAAAATTCTACTTCACGTTCCAACTGACTGTGGTTATTGTTCGATATTGCCCATTTTCAATACCAACCTACCTTGGATAAAGGGCAACCTACTTACCGAATTTTGTTGATCTATTTCAATTTTTTCTCGAGTTATCGTGTACACGGATGGACGGACAGACAGGCATGGCTTAATGGTTTTCTCTTTTCATTCTTAGCAATTTAGTATGTATGTATATGGATTTTGGAACATGGCATGTTTAAGATATGCTCATGAAATGTTTTAAATGCAAGCATGTTAAACTAAAAATACATATCCTACTAAGAATAAACAATTAGTGCTCATATTTTATGTATAATTTTTCTCTACGCGACAAATGTGGCATTCAAAATTAAACAGGCATTGTTTAATTTTATTAGCACGGTGTGTAAATTAACATACATACATTAATATGCTTAAATTAAAAAAAAAATATTGTTAGGGTATATTTATAAACATATCGCTCATTTACTAATGAATAGTGTCATAATCCAAAAAATTAAAATATTGAGTGAAATATGCAGAAATTACCGCTACCTTTTCTTCTATGTTGCTTAAAATTTCATAGCTGTGTCTCACTAGAACAAAATATTTATGCTTTCGTTTTTACTATGGGAGTATATCGATAGCTGTGTGTGAGCATCGACTTATCTCGGCAGCCAGTTTGAAAACGCCCTATCTCAGAAAATGCTCCAACAACGCCCTATTTTACAATTTGATTAAAAATGAAAATACATTGAAAATGAGCTGAGAGAGGGTGCTTTTGAACCGAATTATGAGATAGGGCGTTCTTCAACCAACGTCTGAGATAGGGTGTTTGTCAATAAAATTCCGAAATTCTTCAATCAGATTCTGAAGTAGGGCGTTCTTGAAAAGTACTCTGAGCTAGGGCGTTTTCGAACTCAGCCATCGATATGCAAATTTAAAACTTTAAAGCCGTTTTTCTCGAGGTTTTGCCTTTTCAAGTTATGGCACTATTGAAGTAAATGGGCGATATGTATATCAAAGACACAACATTTATGTACCTAAATGTGTTTGTTTTTTATTAATTGAAATGTTTTTGCCACATTCATATAATGGCTTACTCTTAATTTCATTTAATAAATGAATTTATTAAAATCCATAAAAGGCTTTTTCCGCAACTTTTTTCTAGAAATGAAACTAATTATGTGCGCTCCTGAAGCAAAGGCGTATTTATACAGAGTCCTCCTTAAAAATAATTTTGACCTCCATTATATGTGTTAAAGTTAGCAAGCTTAATCACAAGTCTACTGCGTATTTTAAACTATTCAAAGGTGCCTTTTGATATCAAGTCCGGCTATTATTAAAAAAAAATCTAGCTCTGAAGAAAGCCTGCAGCTGCTGACAATAAATTAGCTTCTAAAATAATGCCTGGTACGTAACCACGGCATACTTAGCCTAAGCATAAACAAGTAAGCTAAGAAAATAGTTTCTATCCACTCCTAAAACTATATGGTTTCTACATACGCCATTACAAAAAGATAACATTGCCTTGGTCACAATTTGAATAATTATACCGGATCATACTTTTATGTACTTCACATACAATGTTGACTTTAAATCAGTACAAATACATTTAAATGCAATGCAATAATTAAGTAAAACGAAATTTTATCTAAAACAATCTGCGGTAATTACGCTCCCGTATCCTTAATTAAGAATTAATTAATCACTAAAAAAATGATTAACAGTATTTTTCTAAAACGATTTTACTTTAAATAGCTTCACAACCATATGTTGAACGTACATTGTATGTATGTATCGTATTCGCATTCCCAACCGCGGAGCTTCCGCATTAATTTTAACATTCGCATTCCCAATAATCAATGCGGATCTTTTGCGAATGCGAAAATTGAAAGGACCGAAAATAACAGTTATTTTTTTCGAGTTAAACTTGGCCAAATATTTTTGTTTTCCGAAATAAAAGTCCTTTCCGAATAATAAACAAACCGCTTATCCAAATTAAACAAGTTTGGTATCAAATGAAAGAGGACTTCCACTACGTTCAAATTGACCAGCTAAACATGTTAAATAGGCTTGAACCAGTTAAATGAACAAAACATATTCATAAACAAGTTAAATCGGATGCAATTGTTGTTGGAAAATTGAACCAGTTAAATCATTTAACTCGTTTGAAAAACAGTTCAACGCAGAATTGTATCGGAAAGCTTTCTGCTCCGGCCAATCAGATAGACCCAAAAGCTTTCATCTGACACGCCAACGTTCATTTATATTCTGAAAAATATTAAAAATTGAAAATTATCAAAAAATAACAGAATTGTATGCATGTCTGTCCGCCAAAAAAGAGGCCAAGGCGGTAATTAGTTATTTCCCATGAGGTATCATCGTTCGCAGAGATAAATACTGCATACGAACTAAACATTTTGAAGTCTCTAAGTAATTCGTATGGTTAATATCATGAAGCAGACATTCGCACAAAATAAATTGAACACACAAAAACTTCATTTTGAATATTTTTTTCCGAATTTTTATTGGTAATCAAACAACCGTCAAAGTTAACTCCAAATGTTCAATGTGGACGATTGCGTTTTCCAAAAAGCTATTTTTCATTTAACAAGTTAAATGGGGCCAATTTGAACGTAATATTAAACAGCTTTAAAACTGATATATCTAAATGAGGAAAGCCAACTATTGAAAAATATTTCAATAAAATATGTTAATTAATTATCATAGAACAAACTTTGGGTCAGGTATATGAATTTCTTTAGTATTAAATTATAAAAAATATATATATATAAGTAGCGGTATCTGTTTAAAAGCTATTTCAGTCCTCTTTCATATGATACCAATTGTGAAGATGAAAGTCAGGAGGATACATCCGACATTTGCAGCCCCGATGCAATTCTCAAAAAGGAAATATTGCACCGCAATAAACAAAAATATAACTGAAAGTCCGGTCAACTGGTGCAGCGTCAATCAAAAAAAATTTACAATTTTGTCAAGTTTAAAGTTTTTCAAGTTTGTCGCCTCGAGCGAGTAGTTTTTCAGTGGCGTAGGCTTGATTTACGACCCTTTAAGAAACAGGCTGTAACCCGAAAAGGCAACAACATTACCTACTTTTTAATAAAACGTTTTTATTATATACAATGTCCCAATTTTTAAATTCAAGTACTAAAAAAAATTATAAAAATAACTAACCTTTCCATTTTTCATTTACCTAAATCACCTGATTTACGCACCTAAATTATTTCTTAAAAATACTTGACATCCGCATCCGCGAATGTTTGCTTTTAAACATCCACATCCACATTCGCATCCACGGATGTCTAAAATTCCACATTCGCAACATCCTTAGTATGTATGTGTGTATGTCTATACATATTTTACATGCAGTTATAAGGGCATTCATAGCGTATGAGTAACTCCAACTGAAAGTTAACGTATGTCCGCATGAACTTTTAGGGCCGGTTGTTCAATATCCGGGTAAACACGAATCGAAGGTAGGAGCACCGTTTAAATACAAACATGATATCGAAAACGTCAATAATGGTGTTTAACTGGGAGTTAGTGATAACCTTGAACAACCGGCCCTTAAAAATATGTGTGCGCGTGTGTACCAGTCTCATTAACGCTAATGCATGAGCGCTAATTGAGGTAGCCATAGGCGTACAGTCAAGCGTTAGTTTACTTTGTGCTACAATTTTTCCCTAGAAAATTAATGACAAAACGACTAGCTTCAAATTAACCATTTGCTGCAATATTCAGAAATTTTTGAATGGACTTTTGCGGGCGTAGGCATTTTTATTGTATTTAATTTTCAGCGTAGCTTAGTAGAAAACTTTAATTGCTGCAAATGATTGGCAACGATATTCCTTGTGTAATAACACTGGATCAAAAATTTTAATTTTATTTTTGTTCTCTTGACGCACTATCCAATTTGTATGTAAAATCGCTCGCTGATTCCAAAAATCGAGTAAATTTTTTCTTTATGGATACATTTTCGAAATAATTGCAATTCACCGTTATTCAGCTTAAATCAAAGAGTGGTTCCACTTAATTACGTATATCTTACGAACCAATTTAATAATAGTAACACGAGATAAAGCAAATAAAATTCTCCATATACCGTATATACATTACTTTTCGATAGTCCTGATAGTTTCTGAGAAATGAATTAATCATTCCAGATTTTTTTGGTTTTTTTATGAAAAAATGGTAAAAATTCAATCTTAAACAGCGAATAAATTTGAAAAAATAACAAGTTCTGTGTAAATGTTTTGCACTTGTGTTAGAACCCGTTCCTTTAGAAAAAAATTAAGCTACTAATAAAGCAAATCCATGTATAAATAAGAAAGTAAGGACTGGTCAAATGAAAATGCGCAAGAATCGTTTGTATGAAATATGAGCAGAAAAGAGTGTTTGTTACTCATCCGCCACGTAAACCTGAGTAGGTAGAGTATTTGCATTGAAAGCAAGAGGTGTCAGAAATTATTAATTAATTTCTCAGAAACTATCAGGGCTATCGAAATCATTCCAGATTTCCAGAAACTATCAGGGCTATCGAAAAGTGGTGTATATACGATGTATGTAGAATTTCATTAGCTTTCATTTACCGTATCTCGTATTACGAGTATTGGTTCGTTAGATATACGCGAATAAGTGAAACCACTACTTTTTTAAGCTGAATAACGGTAAATTGCAAATATCTCGAAAAGTTACCCATGTAAAAAAATTATCTCGATTTTCGGAATCACAGAGCAATTCTACATAGGAATTGGATAGTGGCATTATAGAACATGGAAATGAATTTAATGCGTTTTCATACGTTATTTGACTCTACAACCATTCGTCGGTTTGAGCCCAGATCAAAAACCTTCGCCACGTATCTCTCTCCTTTACGCCATGCGCCAGTTGTACATCTCGAGATAGGTCTTTCTGTACTTAGTCTTTCGCTTCTTCGTCTTCGCTTTGCCACTTTTTTATATTTTTGGCGAGAGCCAGTAGAATCTTTATCTGTTTTCGGCATGTTTTGCCGTTGTCTTCAATTTCAAATTGGAAAATAGATATTACCGTTACCATTACCGTTTCAGCGCATGTAGAATAACATTGTGGGTATCTAATATAAAATAAAATTCTGAAGAATTGAGATTGAATTGTGTTCTTTTAAAATTTTTCCCTCGATAATTTTTGAAAATGTTCAATAGTTATCAGGGTAGGCAAAATTCGGAGTTCGCGCGAGTGATCGAGAAAACTCGTACTCAATGCCTCGCAGGCAACGAGGCGCTCGCAGCTCGTACTCGTAGCAGAAATGAGGTGCGCCACGAGAAGTTTGGCTTGCTTAGCAAACCAGCGGACAGCCCTTATCGCTAATTTTGATCGCAAAAGTCTTCAAAAGGACGTGCCTAAAAATATGCAACACTTAGTAACCTCATATTGCCAAATTTGGCTGCTTAAACGTTGCTTCTGCCACTTTTTTTCATGTTGTATACTTTGAGGGCCCCTTGCTTTTTATTTAGAGAATTTCGGCCCGCCAAAATTTAGCACAGCGATTGTCAGCGTTCTACTGTAGTTCGATAAATTGACAAAAAGCAAAACTTGTTTGTTTCTGAATATAATTTATTAAAAAAATGGTTCATAAAAAATGGTTTGTATTTGTTTCAACAGAAACTGCTCCATCTGATTTAAAATTAGTCTAAACAAATACTGAGCAGACGAATTTTTTTACCATTACCAAACAAAATTTCTCCCCTATAAAGCATTCCGTTTCAAAATTCTTTTCTTAAATTTAAGTGGAATCTCAAAGTAGGTAATACTAAACCACCAACAACAAACCACCGAGTGCACTTCTGCTATCAAAGAGCTTATACCATACATCTGCCGATCGGGTACTGCGTAAAGCTGTTTGACATAAACATCATTTGCAGACAGTTATGTTCACATTTAAAGTTCTATGACGGCAATATGCATTTCGTTTGGTGTAGGTGACATATTCGACAAGCCAACATGTGCACAATCCCCCAGATCCACTCTCACCCATCTATAACTAATTCTAATTCACTTACAAAAATGCATATGCATTAATGTACGTACATATTAGAAGGCTGCATGAATTCATTCAAACTTCTAGCCAGTCAGAGTACAGTGATTTGAATATTTTACTTCACATACAAAACACTCAGCGTTTGGAATTTTGTAAGTTATGAATATACATTTTGTTTTAAATTTTTTACCTTCAAATGGAAGAATTTGAATGAACGAATGGAAAACAATCAAATCATTCAAACTCATTTCGGTAAAAGTTGTTTCTACAATCAAGTTTGTTCCTATTGTAATAGGAGCGCAGCAGTACATACACACATACATATGTATGTTGGATATTCATATTCATAAAAAAATTGGCATTTATTTCAATTCAATTTATTTTCACTTTGTTTGAATATTGTAAAGTCGACACATATACCAGAACAGGTATTCAAACAAATTTGAAGCCAAAATCATTCATTCGTTTTGTATATGAATATATCATAAGCCGTTTTGAATGAATTCATGCAGCCCTCTAGTACATACATATGTACATACATATGTATATCAGATATGCGCGACTTTCACTCCTAACAACATTTACGAAGCGTTTTTACACAGCAGGGAATTAAAAGGCATAGTGACGATCACTCCGAATTCCACTTAAAAATTCAGCTGCCATAAAAATGCGAAAATAAGCCAAATCGAATATATGTACATACATATATACATACCTACAAATGGCTATCCAAATTGGCTTATTCAGCCACTAGATAAAAAATAAACTCTCAAAACATGCACACAACCAGGCGAATATAAAATCAGCGATAATGCCAAACATTTATTACATGTAGTACATATATGTATACTTCTTTATTGGAACGGGTCGAAAATTTAATTTTTCTCAAATCCTTAGTTTATTTTAATTTCAAGAACCCGCGCATCGACCCTAAGTGACACAAAGCACACTGGTCGAATAAGATGGATTCTTGTTGAAAATTCAGGGTTAAGCAAAAAGATTTGGTGGATATTATTAGACAATGAATCTATAAACGCAAACGACAATGTCAAATTTTATCTTTGACAGCCCTTTAATTTATGGTTACTCTCAAACTTAGTACTGGTCTTTAGTCAAAAGATGCAAAGAAAAGCATTCATATTTCTGGGATATATTTAGGTCGCTGGTTCCAGATATACCAATTTGTTTTCCATATTAGCAATATTTTGCGAATTTTCGCAAATTCGGGAATAATTTCGGGAGGTATTAAACTGAAACCTTTATTTTCCGTTACCGAGGAAAAATTTAATTTATGCAAATGATTATGGAAACAAACACAGAATTGGGCGGTTAAAATTTGTATATTTTCAGGCGATATAAACTTCCACAGTTAACTATGTGACTCTGCATATAAATTCAAAGTTAAACTCTTGTTGGTGGTTAAGTTAACAATCGTTTAACTTAGCACTGTGAATCTCGCCCTAAATCTTGCATATTAAAAAATTTGTTTATATCATTTAGATACTGCATGTGACGGCATTTGAACCTGCGAGACAAACAGCCCGATTCTGTGCACTTGATAAATTGAAAATCTATAATTTGTCAATTTTTTATTGCTTATCAAGAATTGGTATTCTAGCACAGAAATCAAAAGCTATTTTCTTAATAAATTATCAAGATTGAAAATGCTATTGACAAATTGAAATTTCATGTGAAATGTATAAATTTTGTATATTAATAAATTTGTTGATAACAATTAAATGCTCCATGTGCCGGCATTTGAACCTGCGACACAAGGAATTATAGTCGACATCTCTACCTACTCGGTTACGGCAGTCAAAAACTTGTGACATTGAAATCAGTTCCACTCATGTGGAAATTATAGAGCTTTTTATTTTTTAAATATTGACGCAGAATGCGAAGGGAGCTTTTACTTGATAAAATTTCTTTACAAAAAATTTATCAAGAAAACGCAGAATTGGGCGGAAAGAAGCTAGAGCCGAATTCTCTACCTACTCGGCTACAGCTGTCAAAAGCTTTTATGCTTTTAAATTCATATTTTTTATATGTGACAATGAAATCAGTTATACTCATGTGGAAATCAGTTCCCCTCATACGGAAATCGTAGAGCTTTTTTGTATAAATATTGACACAGAATGTGATGGAAGCTTTTACTGGATAAAAATCTTAATAAAATTTCTTTACAAATATTTTATCAAAGAAACACAGTATTGGGCGGTTAGTACTTTTAAGAACCTACATATGTAGTAATAGTAGTAGTAGTAGTAATTCTTTATTTGTATATTAACATCTAATAAAGATTTGAATAACTAAATACATAACGTCGTTTAAAGTACAAAACCGCGTATCGTCATTCTGCAAAACCGCGTAACTCACACTCACACAAGCTCTTGGCTCAAGCCTTATCCATTCGACGTGAAATATACTAGCCAGAAATGTAATTGCTTTATAACGGGTGATTTTTTTGAGGTTAGGATTTTCATGCATTAGTATTTGACAGATCACGTGGGATTTCAGACATGGTGTCAAAGAGAAAGATGCTCAGTATGCTTTGACATTTCATCATGAATAGACTTACTAACGA